>NC_041360.1:22553197-22848197 GCF_900634415.1 Cottoperca gobio
ATGTATATATAAATATACATATACATATATATACATAAATACATATATGTATATATAAATATACATATATATATATATATATATATATATATACATAAATACATATATGTATATATAAATATACATATACATATATATACATAAATACATATATGTATATATAAATATACATATATATATATATATATATATACATAAATACATATATGTATATATAAATATACATATACATATATATGTATACATACATATACAAATATATATATTTTGATGTGTATGTATGTATATATATTTATATATATATGTATTATATATAAATATATACATATACACATGTATATGTATTATATATATATGTATGTATACATACATACATACATACACATACAGTATATACATATATATATAGTATGTATATGTATGTATATATGTGTATATATGTGAATATATACATACATACAGTATGTGTATATATGTTAATATATGTATATATATATATTTATATATATATATATATATATATATATGTGTATATGTACAGTATGTGAATGTATATATTAATATATATATATATATATATATATATATATATATGTGTATATGTATGTGAATATATATATATTTATAAATATACAGCATGGGGATCTAGAAAAACAAACATAACAACTTATAATCTAAAGATAATAACAGCCATGTGTCCATTGACAGTTATATCTAGTGAAAGCGTCCTTGACCTTGAACAAGATACTAAAATCCAACAGCTTCAATTATTATAAATCAAGCCTGATAAGAACATCAGCCAAACGTCAAAAACAAAATGAACATAATCAAAACCATGTGGCAAGAGGGGCTTATCAATAAATCTCAGTAAAAAAAGAAACCTTATCAAGCGTACTGAACAAAGCCAGGAAGTGTTCGGAGACCACAGCACACGGGATGTGAAATGAGTTTTGGAACTAATGCTATAAATGGATTTTTTGAAATCTTTTCCTTTCCATTTTCTTTGTATTGTTGATAATAGTGTAATTCATAACAGTGTATTAGATCCTCCCACATGATGCTGTCACTCTGTTTCTCTGCTACACTCCATTCACTGTAAGCCGTTTTTTGTCAGTTAAAAGCTTCTATATTTGATGTATAATCAGCTCACAACCATTACGGGCAGCCTTAGATGAAGCTCAGTAGTATAATCTGTGATAGCGTAGTACACCCACCAATATGAGAGGTGATGACCTTCATGCACTGATGTTGTGCAATCATTTAAAAAGCAGAATCTCACGTACCTGAGATGAGACTAAACATTCACAAGAGGAAGTTGTTGACTAAAATCTGTTCCCAAACTCTGCTGGAGCTCAAAATATTTGACAGCTTTTTTGATCTTTTCATATGACAAGAAATTAAAAATGAAAAAGAACAGGCCTCCCATAGCATACTGTGATTGTTCATTAATTCAGCAAACACATTGACGTCCTACTGTCAGCTCTTCTGAGCAAGAACCTCGTAGATATAAATACAAAAGCCATTTCATATTTACGATTAATGTCTATTGAATATCTATTTAGAGGACCATTAAAACTTACATTACAAGCCATAGAAATTAATTCCCAGGAACATTTTAATATCACTTCCAATAATGTATTTGGGTTTCTTGTCCCGCTGAGCGCCAACGAGTGCGCTGACATTAACACAAATAACACTTCAAGTGTCAGTTATGCTCTTGTTAGAGACGAGCGTTTGAGTATCTTCATATTCCATTCACAAACTGTATACATGAACACTCTGTCTGCTGCCATGGAAACATCTTACAGCAAAACCAGAGGCAAACGTATTGTTTGTGCACAATATACCTCTGCATTTCAGGAATCTTAGTCAGCTATATTGATATTCAGCATTAGAGCATACTTGGTTGCTTTATGATACATTTAAGCCCCAATAGCTTTGATTTTCTGCAATACACTGCAACTCTTATTTGACTTTAACACACAACAAAGTGTAGATGTTTCCTTTTAATCCAAAGCGTGTCTGAGCTTTTAGTGCACGACTGCTACGACTGTGCAGCCAGACAATATACATTTCAAAGTGTTTTCTCGGTGGTACCTTTTCATCTTGAGCCTTTTTTGTTTTGTGTGTTATGTTAGACTTTGTGTGTGTGTGCGTGTGTGTGTGTGTGTGTGTATGCACATAAGTATGTACAGTTGGTGTGAATTCTGCCAGACAATGGTAGTAAAGCACTTATACGTACCACAAAGCTGCGCCCCATAAATCCTTTTACATGATAGAAATATGGCCCCTGCATCCTTTTGGAAAGCTGACCTTGGATTATTGTTTTGAGTTTAGCAGCAAGGATTAGAGGAAATCTTCCACGAACACACATTTTGCTCCAAGAGATCTGCGCCTATTTTGCCTCAGTTATATTTATAAAAAAGAAAAGCAAAACAAGGCTACTTTTGAACTACAATCTGTGGTTATTGACAGTAAAGGAAAACACTGTGCAAGGGGCTGATTTTTCTCTTATCGTTTTCTTTTCATGTCAAAAGTAGATCGAGCTGAAAGGCAAAGAAACTTACTGATATTCAGTTCTGTGAGAATAAAATACTTTCTAAAAGTCAAGCTAAACTGTTGGGCAACGTGATCTCCCTATAAATTAATGAACCATTTTCTTTTGTAGTTTTTTTAGCTCTCTGACGCTGCCATAGCGGACTATTCATGCCAAAATGACTGAACTCTGCATAGCCGGGTGACATTTGGATTGGGACAAGGTAAACATCAATTATTCATTTTTCATTAAGAGCATAAAGCCAAATGTTGTAGATTTTCTAAAGCTGTCTTGACTTTAAACCTGATGTCAGTTTTAGGTAACACTGAAGTTAAAATGTCACTCTGTGTCAAACAGTCAATTAAGAAGGTATATTAATATACATTGATATATCTAGCAGGAGGACAGTCCAAATGTCCAACGTATTGTGGCAAAGTGAAATTGATAGATTCTGTGTGATCATCATCAACGGTCTGAACGTTTTGTTCTTTAATCTCAATTTGGAATTAGTGGAAACTGCACAAACAGTTATGGTTTTATTCTAAGTTCAGGCAAACCAAAGTCATTTTTGGCAATGAATTGCTACATTTTAGGAAACTGGTAAAGTGGGAAATTATTTTTCTTTTGATAAAAATGATCTTTACTCGCAGTAGAAAAGTTGTTGAAGGGAGATGTGACCTTTTGGTGATTGGAGTTCAAGACACATGTTCACTCCAATCCCTTACCTCAGTCAAAAGATAGCGTCTCAGCAGGAGTGTTATGGCACTTCCCTGTTAGACCATTAGTGCATAGCATGAACATGCTTTGGAACATCTTGTAATCACTGAAGCACACTGCACCGAGCGTGAATGCGGGACCGCTTTGATGAACTTTCCACACATTGGTGAGGTGTTATGGACAGCTCATCTGAATGTACCAGAAGTTATACAACACTTGAGAAGCGAATGCGTTTCGAGACGGGCCATTTGTTAAGTTTACAGGGTCACACCTTGAACTAAATGTACAATAGACATTTGTACATGTTGCATGTGATGTTCCTGAACTTTAGGGACCACCGTATCTTTTAAGTCCGTTGCCTCCTGTTGCTTACAAGATGTTACTATTCCCCCCCCGATAACCCGAGCAGGAAGATAAGGACGGTGGATGTCCTTGATAAGAGACGGTATGCAATGAAAGCTCACATGATGTTGAAGCTCTGCTGCTAGAATATTGGCGGCCCTGGGCGCTTAGGCAAGGTCATGAATGAAAGATTTTCATTTGTGACTGAGGTTAGAGTTTAACTTTGTTTGTGTGTGATGAAGAGCAGAGACGCGGTGCCTTCGTTAACAAGCTTTCATATTGTGTGTTGACAACCTTTGATATAACCCAAACACTGGAGAGCAGCACAGACATTCCTCCTCCATCTGCTAAAGCAACTGCATACACCAGTAGACACGGAGCGAGTGATTAGTGGGAGGAGAGAGTTACATATGTGAAAAAGCAAATGCCCAAACTGCCCACTACTGGTAAATTATTACTTAAAGAAACAGTTTCCCGCTATAAAATTGTAAATCTTGTAAATCTTTGCAAAGTCATAACCTCTAGTTTATGTCAATGGCAAAAGCCAGAACACTATACACAGGTTTTATTAGTAGTGGTAATACAGGGTACACTTTAGCCAGGGGCAGGGCCAACAGACTATCTGTAAAAGATGACATTCAACAGATAGTTGTAAAGCGGGATAGAAAGGCTTTCAAGAAAAAAGAAATAGATGCATTGTTATGATTTAATCATTCAAAGATAGTATAATGAAGGGCTGAATGACTTTATAACACTTGCTATTTTTAAGGGATGAACATGTTTTTTAGGGTGATAATAAAAAACAGTATTGGGAATTGTCCAAATTGTTATTTTAAACATAGGTAATGGTATCGGCCCAGCATTTCATAATCAGTGTATCCCTACTAATTACATATAGTCTTAAAATGCATGTAAAAATGTATCTTACTTCATTCCCTTTAAGAGCAATTGGAGACTTGTGTCTTATCAGTTATGTTAAATGTATTCACGTTCAGGTCAGGCTTTTGTTTAGTTTCATGTTAGTCTGTGGTTGTCAGGGGGCACAGGTGGAAACAATCAGGGGCAGAGCAGACACTCACACCAAGGAAGGAAGTAAAACAAGACATGACACAAGGGGAAGGGAACATTTCAAAACAAAGCAGGAAGTGCACGACGAGACTAGACGTGAGTGAATCTAACTACACAAAGTGCACATGACAACCACAGACTAACATGAAACTAAATAAAAGCCTGACCTGAACACTAAACATGAACATGAATACAGTTAACATAACTGACGAGACACAACAGACCCACATTGCATGTTCTGGAAGTATTGTTCTAGTGTATAGGTGCACTGAAGTGTGTGTGTGTGTCCTCAGTCATTGTGTTGACTGTTTGCTGAGATGATGTCCTAACTTTGTAAACCCAATAAAATATACCTTATTTTGTGTGTGTGTATAGACAACCAATTGTTAGGGAAAAAACTTCTCAGGTTTTTAAATAAAATCTGTTTTTTGTAGCTTTTTTTAACAAAGTACTGTTTTTTGTGAGTAAACAGGAAATGCTCTATCACTAAATACTAATCCGTCATGTGGCGACATAAATTGTAAATTACTTAGTTTCACAGCAGTATGGGTTGGGGGGTATGTGAAAAGAAAGTGGCAGTTAAAGCCTGCAGTAACGAGACTGAAAGTGTGCTAATTAAAAACAACACACTGCAAGGGTTGTCACTTCACTATCTGAACAACTGATATCATCTATTTTATCAAGGTTTAACAATACTTTATCTGCACATTTTAATTGCACCACTGAGATGCATCAGTCAGACAAAGATATATTTATCTACCCCTCCTCTTTTTTCCTTATGCATCTGTTTAGTCTGTTGAAGCTACTTAGCCGTGAGTTAATCATACTTTTCTCACAAGATATGGTTTGGTATCATATGATATCTCATTATGTTATTACGTTATAGAGACTGATTCGTTTTCTCACATGAACTTCGGACAAGGTCCAAAGAATCGAATCCGGACATTGTTCGGATTTTCCCTTTCAACAATAGGAAGATATCTGCGTCCGAAGCGTTCTCGCTCACTGGAAATATTCCGTTTGGTTTAGGATAGGGGTGGCTACTGGGGTAGAGCGTGCAGGAGGCCCGTTAGATGACACCACGGCCACATCATTTGGTCAAAAACAACCAAATCTCTTGTCTCTTTGAATTTGTCCGACAATTACCTCCATAGAAAACATCATCAACTCTTGTTCGCAGTGAATGCCCCGGACACGGAGCGGCTCTATTCACACATGGGCTCAATCAGACAGTCTTTGTACTACGGAGCTGGCAGGGAAATGTCTGTTTAATGTCCAGTCCAAATTATTTGGACATTTGCGTTCTCACATACAGCTCCATCAGGTGATGTGTAGATCATTTCAGGGTTGCAGTGCCATTTGCGAATCGGGGCTTTTGTCCTGTTCAGACGTTTTTCCTGTTGCGGGGCGAGTAGGCAATGGTATCGGCCATTATCAGCCACTAAAACAAAGTTTGTGTTATCAAACTCCACAGTAAAATACAGTAATTTGTAGACTTGTCATGAAGACTAGACTAAGAATACACCACAAACAACAAAATAGGCCAATGAGATGCCAATTAGTTTCGCCCAATACACAATTCTAATCGCATGGAATGAAGGAAACAATGCTGGATACAAAAGGTACAACACTTCTAACTCTGTTTTTTTGTTTCCTCATCAAAGTGTTTCAAAGTCCACGGTGAAAAAGATTGTAAGAGTATTGCTGTCAAAATTGTTATTTGTCAAAACAGCTTTGAATGTCAGTCCAGATAGGAATATTCTTGTAAAGTATTTTGTTTTGGGAGCCCAGACAGAGCTTACATAGATTCACCAACAATACCGACGAATATTTCGCTGTAGCTCATCTGATTTCAAACAGTTGGTGTGAAGATATCCTTTGGTGAAATCAGAATATAATTATCTACTATTTGACAACTTGTATTGCAAACTAAAGGGTCCAACCGGAGGGGGATTGTCTCTAATTGGACAAAGAACGATGTGCTGCCCTAAAGCACGAGAAACCAATTACGGTGCTGAAAATAAACACACGGCTTCAGTCAACCGTTCTTTTAGAGGAAATTTGTGAATTCCAGATCAATCAAAAACAGTCAAGGCGTCTAATGATGTGAAAAGACAAATCTTGCTGCATTTGAGAATTTGACATGTTGAAATGCAGCCACTGTGTTGAGAACGAAAAGAAAAGAGGCCAAAGCTGTTTTTCGGATGGATGTTTTACTTCACATTCCTCCCCTGTCTCGTCGACATGGATGCAGTTTCGCACAGTGGAGAATGTTCATAATTCAAAGGTCAAGTCGTCGGGGTTTTGTATGCAAGGTGGAGTGCAAGCCATCGAACAAGAACATTTCTCATTAGAGCTCGCTGAGAGGTGTCCCTTCATTGTTCTTATGCAAATGATGAATCATTTTCTGATGCTGTACATGGCAGTATCCTTGAAGCAGAATATATAATCTCCACTCTTATGGTACAGCACAAGAGCTTCTGACACGCTTCATTCTGATGTAGACGATGATAACGGTTGAGCCGAAGCTTTTTATCAATTGATATTGAATATTAGGAGATTAATATTTGGCATTTCTGATAATTAATTAATCAAACATCCAATTGTTGTGTGAATTAGATGCCTTGTTTGACTTAGTGTTTCCGTTTAGAAATTAAGAGGATTACGGCGATTTGAGTGAGGGTTTGGGAAGAGTGAGTTTCTGGTGCTCCAAGATGTTGTAATTCTAATTGGCCTCGATAATTCAAAGCCAATTACAAACTTCCAAATTATTATCGCAGATACAGTACAGAACAGTTTGGTGAGATATGTCAAGAGGAACTCTCAGAGGAACACAATCAGTGAGCAGGTGAAGTGGTTTGATGCCCTTTTTTCCGCCCAAAAAGTTAATTATTTCTTCTATTTTATGGTTTGTATTGTAGGCGAGTGACGTTAACACAATTCTGTCCCATGTGGAGTATCAAGGTCTATTGGGGATCTATGATGCTTACTTCTTAGAAACTAAGTGTAAATAGATGAAGAACTGGCTGAGTGAAATACGTAGACAGAAAGCTAAATAAAAAAGGACTAATGTGAGGACTATATTTCTCAGAACAGATAAACTTAGACCATGGATGTTGTGTTCATCCTGAGGTTAAGTCTGACATTAAGTACATCTGTACACAAGTTGCTCCAAAGCCAGACTACTTAAATGTTCTACTGCGCTTTTAGAATTGGTAGAAGAGCTGATGCACCAAACATGCAGGTTAACCCATGCGTTTCATTTCAGAGGTGTATTTGCACTTTCGTTGTTTGCCATTTTGGATAAAAGTGTCTGCCAAACATATGTTTTTAAATGTTTGTAGTCATTTTAGATTGTCGTTAAAATAACCACAATGTATTTTGTTGTATAATTACTGTAAAGTCTCTGTAAAGTGTGTTTTAAATATATGTAAGCCTCATAAAGACAGACAAACTAAAATGTCAGGAAGCTTTTTAACTTAACACTGCAAAGATTGAGACGCCGCATCCAATATGCTCCATTCAGTCAGAGGTATGGTAAGCATCGCTATTTTCCCTGTTGGCACCTTATGGCGGTGCTGAAAATACAATAAAGAAAAGCCCTAGTAGCTCGCCTCCATGTCTCATACATCTTCAGTCATGCGGAAGGCCGTCCGTCAGTTTTACTGCACATCGGCTTCCTCTCAACGCAGCGTCGATGACTGATGGCCCTAAGTGCAACTGGATAACTACGGCAGGGGATGATAAAAATGTGAAAACACACATCCTAGACAGGAAATTGGCCATTTTGGAGCAATTGACAGAAAGGAGCCAAAGTGATGGCACTTCCTGTAATGCTCATCCCTTGAAAAGCGGAGATGTCTGGTTGTCCACTGGGAGATAGCTACAGTCCACTGGACATATTACTGAGGTGCTCGAACCTAATAGATCTCAAATAAAAAAATATTTAAGCTTTATCGTCTATTTTAGTCGTAGAGTCAAAACCTAAGATAGGGTGTCATGAAAGAAGTTTCAGAATATATCGGCAGTAAAAAGAATAGTTTGAAACAAGTTAAGGAATGCTGAGTCAAGTGATCAGAAGAGGTGGAATTAAACAATGGCCTGGTTAAAGTAGGGCAATGAAGAAAAGTGAATACCTCCTGTATGAAAATGGATCAATGGAGCTTAATGGCGAGCAGAATATCGACAGAGGCAGGCATATGAAATTATGAGGTGACTCAACAATACTTCAGAGTGTTAGTTATCAGTGAGGATGATGATATCTGTAAATATATGTTCTAATAATAAAGCTTCCTTTCTTTGTCCTTTGTGCACCACACAGTGAATTTACCTCAATGCAGTTGATGATAATGATGATAGTGCTGCAGCTGCTCTCCCCGGGTTATAAACACATAGAGGTCAGCAGTGTAATCTTTCTTATGAAGTGCAATCAAGGAATTACATACCATCTCTATATAATGTGACATGGATAAAGGCAATCACACCAATTGAACTCAGAACATATCTGTGTTATTCATCAGTGCACAATGTGCTTTAATGGATCATGTCTCCTGCTGACATTTTTATCTTTGACATAAAGCGTGTTCACGTAACATTTCATTCTCCCTTAGTTAAAGCCAGCAGACTGTATACAAGTGGGTGTGGAAATCCTTTCAGCGCTGATTAATAATTCATCTGTGGGTTGTCAGAAAGTGTTACTGGTCTAATGCTTATCAAATGACATTACTTCTGAAAGCAGAGAATTGCATTGCAGGGGATGATTTTCTTATTGACCGGCCATGAATGCAATGTTCTGCTCTTGATTAGGCAAAGCAACTTAAAAGGCAAATAGAGGAGAATTTATGGCACTGCAGCAATCACAGTGAAAACAAGTTAATTTAGGTCTTGTTTAGCACATAATGGAATAAATCAAATAAAGACAAATAAAAGGTGCACTTTAGGGGCTCACAGACATGAATTAAAACGCTCTGAAAGCTTTCGCCACGACGCACATTCAACACTAACTGCGTGGAGGATTATGGTAAAATCCATTTATATGCAACTAACTTACAACAGCAATTATATTTTATATTTTAAAGCAAACATAATGAGGAAACTTTTTATTTATTTCATGTATCTGACAAGTTGCAAAAAAGTGTTCATCGTGAACATCTGAGTAGAAAATTAATTAAGGACGGATTTATTTTTCTACAATTTCCACTTTTGCAAAACAATATCCGCAAGTAAAGAATTATTAATCATTGTTTTATGGTTATGTTTGGGTTCAGCACTTGATGATGGCTCGAGAAAGAGCCTGGTCTTGGTTTTAAACTGCCCAGAGATTTAAAGCTTGAGACACAATGTGTTGACTGTATGTGCTTGTGTTGCCTAAACCTCACGCAGGACTGCAGCACTAACTGCACTTATGAAGCCACCTGCTTGAGCACCAACAGTCCTTCTAGAAGTCCATGCATTCTGAGGGATTCTTTTCTTGACACTGACACCAAATAACTCCGATGTTCTGACCCCCAGTGAGATAAGTCGGCGTTGTTAAGCCTCCGTTGAAAGCGACATCACACGATTCTATGCAAGATGGTGTCACGTTGTTTTCTCCGTGCTTTACTTAACTGTGCATTTCAGCGCACTGAAGTTAGAGATGATGTTAGACTTTACAACTAAACTAAAATGCCGTGCACTGTGTGCTGATCAGCAGGAACGTCTCATAATTCGGGTAGTGCAATAATACTCACAGGCAGTAATTGCTGTCCTGCTGATTCCAACGAGCTGCTGGCGCTGCTTACTGTGCAGAAGACGGGCGGCTGGAGGTGTGAGGTGGGCAACGTCTCCCCTTAATCCACATACCCTTGCAGCATTCCCTCTTCACTTGATCAGCCACCTGCAAGCACCAAGCAAAAGTGGAAACCTTACTCCCAAATAGAAAATCAGATCTAATAAATCAAATGGTCAGGCAATTTGCTTAATACTCTCCTAAAAATGTATTACTGAGTTTTTCATTTCTGAAAGTGAAACCTTTCGGAAATATATATTTATATATATATATATATATATATATATATAACAGGATGTAGAGAAACTCTTCATTCAACAAGCCACAATCTATGTTGCTATATAAAAACAAAACACTTAAATTATGTATCATCACATTGTATGTGCATGTAGCTCCAATTTCTTCTGTCAATTTAAAATAGAACGATTTTCCTGGAGTAAATTGCTATTTAATTATGTTCCCCACTGTCAGAAGCACTTTAGAGGAAGACCTGTTTCAATGGGTGTTCATACTGATCATAAGAAAGATTCTACTGAAAGCCCTCGTATACGGTACTATCGCTTGATAGTTATGTAGCATGTACTAACAGAGAGGCCGTCCTATGACGCAGCATCACAACCACCATTAGTGCATTAGTGTTTATCATTTAAAGAGCAAGAGTCTACATGTGTCTATTGCCAATGTTCACTTTTTGATTAGCTCTGTTTTGGTCTCCACCAACTTCTAAGGGAAATATTTGTCTCATTAGCTGCTCAATGCTTCTCTTTATCACCCGTTAGTCAAACATGTAATGTCTGGGGGCCGCGCAGCTAGCGTTAGTTTAGGAGAGCTAAAGCTGATGAGAGCTGTGGGAGTGAACCAAAACAATGAGCTTAAAGACGCTAAAAAGCTCCATAGTAATTGAATGGGACTGCAGAGTCGGGTAACAATTCTCTGTTGACCCCTCACTACAAGCGACCACGCTCACATACACAGTCATTCGATTCATTGTTAGTATAAAATATTGATTATAACATCTTTAAAAAGACCTGGATGAGAGGAGGCCAATGATTTGGGAAACATGTGACTCCAGTTAATGCAAACAGTTGATTATGGTTAAAGTAATTCCCGGTTTAAACAATAAACATGAATGCTAATTCACAGTTGTAAAACTACCTGCAAGGACGTGCTCATTTCTGAGGTTATATTCACAGAGGAGTCTGCATAAACGTACCTCAGGGCATAATTAAATAAACAAATACATTGAGCATAAAAATACAAAAACATCTGACATTTATTATTATGAATGTGGCCTACCATTCCATTAAGAATATATTTACATGTGCAGCATCTTCATACTAAAGAGGCTCTTTGCAAAAGAGCACGACAGTATTTCTGCTTTTGGATTTCACCTACTTGCTGCCAGTAATAACCACATGCTCCATTTCCCTCTCTGTGGGTGAGATACGATCAGACTTCGGTGTTCAGAGGTTGCGAATGCCACACTTAATTTGTTCCTTCATTGCAGAAAATAAATAACAAAAGAGCTTCTGGTGAAATTATTAGCATCCGCATTTCCAATTAAAACAGTGTCTTTTTTTTACTCTAGATGTTGCTCGGACCGCCAGATGACAAGCTGTGTCTGTGATAATGAAAGCATCAGACGCAAAGACACAGAAGCTGTAAGCGTGTGTTTTGACTTTTACAACCACAAATTCCTTTAATGTCATTATACCAGCTGAGCTACATTTATCAGCAAACAGTGCAAAAGGCAGAAACCATCAATGGCTTGGCAGACATTTGATCTTTCACATTTGAACACGTACACACAGAACTAGCTGATGCATTTAAATCCGAGGGGATGAACTTCCCTTTGATTTCTTTTTGGCCGGGGAAAGTAAGACCTTGGATCCAAAGCAAAGTGCTGGAACATCTGTGCTGCTCTAACGTGTCTGCAGAGTTGTTGGCTGTAATAGAGACACCTTGTTCTTCCTCGGCAAGATGTTCTACATCTCGTCTGCGTCATCACTGGCAAAACATTTCATTTCAATGCATGATATTTGGTTTCAGATTATTTACTAGCATCTGTTTACGTGTCACATCACTCTGTTAGTGACATAATTTGAGAGCAGCTGCACATTCTGAACTTACATGTTGCTTAAGAACGGTACAACTTTAGTCGTGGCGTATTGCAGATAAATACTTTAAATATGTGTGGCATTTGTGGTGGGTACTAACTTAAAGGAACAATACAATATCATTAATTAAATGTTGACTTACTGGATTTACATCATTTTCTAACATTTAATTAGAATTGTACTCTGCTGATGGCAACACTTTGAATATCATCTGGTCTATGACAAACGCCCATATGGCGTATGAATCATAATTAAAAAATAATGAAAAAGCAATTAATTCTTTGAATAATTAATCAAATGTATTTGACACATAAATGTGTAGGAGTTAAAAATGATAAGAAGCTTTAACAACTATAGTGTAACTTGCTCCAATCATGTTTAGCTAACGATGTAGGGGACGCTATATTAGCTAAATAGTTTTTTAGTGGCTTGCTTGGTTGCTCGGGTGGCTAATACTTCTTGGAAATGATGCATGCTGGGAAAAAACCCTTTCAGAGGAGATTCTGTGTTTTATATAACCTGTACCTGCAGGATTGTGCTGAAGTGTACTGAATGGCGGACAATTCATGAGGTCAAATCCGGGGGTCAAGGAAAATCATGTAGTGTGTACAGATGATATCTTTTGACCCGTAATTCACTTTTCTAACAGCCCATGTGTGATTGCAAACTATGTGATCTGATGTGAGGTGTTGTGTTGTTCTCCCTATGTAATTCTCACAGATGTATTTAAGCATTTATGGCATTACTTGCTGAAATAGCAGACATGTTATGCTTGGCCTCCCTCTGATAACGCAAAAGGAGCTGCTTGAGGGAAACCAGGAAGTCAGCTCCCTTATCGAAACTGCTGCCGGGTATTTTAAGAGTCAAGCGATAAGGGAATTGTCCCATTGTTTCCTCACTTGAAAGCCGTCAGTTCGGGCATGCAAAAATGATTCCTGCCACTTTGTCACATTGACGGGACCGCCGAGAATATCACTCTTACCAACGCCACTGTGAAGTATGGCTGAGATTCAAAGGCTGCTTAACTGCCATGTTATGAAGACAGAGTCAGAAGGGATAACAGGATTCAGACAATAACCTGAAAACAAGTGTACGACAACAACAACTTCTCCTTTGACAACCTTGGGATAATTTCAGCTATAAGACGAAAGCACACACATTTAATCTAAATAGAAATTGAACCCCATATACAAAACAGAGTTCTGGGGAAAGAGAAGATTATTCATTGATAAACATCATCCGCATAGTATTTAACGCTGAAACATTTCAAATGGAGAGCGGGGAACCAAACAAAATGGAAAACAAGAGCATGATAGACGACGGGGATGTTGTGTGAACATCCTACTAGTGAGCTGGACGGAAAAGTAATTTCAAGGGTACTGTAAGAGTATGAAATAATAAATAACATAAATGTATGTATAAGTGAATTATGGATCTACAGCAGCAACGCCTCTGGGAGCAACAACAACAAAACTTTTCTCAGTTTCTATCATGTGCTAGCATGATTTTACAATCATCTCCGTAAGCAGAAGTCTTTGCTACTGATAGCTTGGAACCTTTTTTATTTCCCCCTGTGTCTATGACAAGATTAGACTATCTCTCCTTGTGCACATGGATGACTGACTCCTTGGGGCCGGTTCCATCTCTCTTGCACCCCCTCCCTCCATCCCAAGGCAGAAAACATTTCTATTTGCAACAGGATTAGTTCTCACCACAAGCCACCTGACAGGCAAAAGCATCACCCGCGTGGCACACACCCCCCAGGCACCCAGCAGAACATATCATGGCCTCAGTGACTAACAGGGATCCTGGGGAGTTTACCTAACAGTGGCATGCACAGTGGGGAACACACTTCCAAACCTCTATAAGACATTTTGCAACCGTCCCTGTCTCAAGCATTAAGCGCTCATGAGTTTTGAGCCCTATTTCTGAAGCAGTAAATACATTTCTGGAGTGGAAGAGAAAAGTATACGGAGTCTTTCGGCAGGATTGACAAACAACACATGTGTGATTAACTTCAATATCCCATATTATAAAACCGCAGACTCATGCTAAAGCAGACAAATAATAAATAAATAAACAAACAAATAAAAAAAGGAGTTAAGATGACAGCTATTAGTGTGTGCCAAATTCCTACATCATTTTTTGCAAGAAAACCAATGTCATTGTGTTGTTCATGATTTGAGTAGTAATCCCTGTTCCAGTTATTCTTATCTTCATTTGGAGGATAAACTTTCTGTCAGTGTGTTCTGTATTAAACCAATACTTTTTGCTAATCTGGCCTCTGTAATCCCTAACCAAAAAATTCCTCAAACAAGGGATGATGCAAATAAATATTTAATATTTTGAAATGCAGCAAGTATCACATTTTTACAAGCACAGTTGGAAAAGTCATAGCAGGGGAAGTAATGCAAAAGATTCACCTCCCTCGCAACAATTAACAGCTTTAGCAACCGCTTTGAGCTGCCTCTGAGCGAGACGCTTAACCCTAACTGCACTATTGGGACTGTTCACTGACCTGCAGTATAAAACGGCTATTACACACACAACCTCTGAGGCAGAAAGTGTTGTCAATGATTGAGTAGGTTAGTGTATTTCTGAGAAAGATGTGTGAATGATAAACCTAAAACACAAGCAAAACACAAGAAAGGAAAAAAAAAGCAGTTTCTGTATAATCTGCTAAACCCTGGATATTATATGCACTATATATGTACTGTGATATATGTAAATAAACAGAGGGCACTGTTTTACATTAAGTTATTGTGTTAGGCTGCAACTATTTCCCCAAATTCTCTCCAATTCATTCTTCAGAAAGAAAATCTGTCTGTATTTAGTGAGTAAATAATCACTGCTAGCTAAAGACAGGGTTGACACTTTAAAGTAAAACAATACAGTGAATATACTGTTATAATTATTTCTACTTGGCAAATACTCTTGATGCATTCTTGCTGAGAGTTAATTGAGAACATGTACCGGTATACCATTATCTTATTAAATAGCCTATAAAGCTAGCTTCGCTTAGCTTAGCATAACTACTGGAGACATGATAAAACAGTTAAGCTTTGTCTGAAGGTAAAAAGAAAACAGCCTTCCAGCACCTCTAAAACTCACTAATCAATATGTTGTATAGTTTTGTTTCATCCCTGGGGGGTTATGTGCCTGACTATTTCTTGGCTAGAAGGCACGCTAGCCATTTCCAGTCTTTATGCTAAGCTAACGTCCCCTGGCTGTAGCTTCGTATTTTATTGGCAGATATGAGAATTGATTTTCTCACCTTCTTCAATGTTGTTTAGTTATTTGTCCGCACTAAACAACACGGCGTTTAATGTAGCACATTTATGGCCGTATTGCATCAAGGCAAATGAGAATGACAAATCTTTCTCAGTGTACTATCATTTTAAAGCCAACTGCCCCTTCCTCTGTTTAAAAATGACAAGAAGGAAACAGTCAATGAATATTAGATGCTCTGCTTAGTTCCTCCTCATCACCCCACTTTTGCCATTTTCTTGCACTACCTCAGATTATCATTGTTTGTTTTGTTAAAGCACAAAAGTAAGGAGTAAAAAGCTGAAAGCTTCAGGGGCATATTAACCATCCCTAAGAAAGGTCCAACAGCTCAGTTCATTAAATGAATACCTTCAACCTTGACATTCTGTATTTTGCCTTGTTTTTCTCTCCCTCTGCCGGCTCTGTCACAGTGCAGTGAATGTTATTGTGCCATTATTTTTAACTGAAAATAGCATGTTAGCAATCTTTTCTTTTTTAAACCTATGGATAATTCAAGCACATAACAGTGAAACAAATCGATTGCGTCGCAATTTGATTAAATGAGGTAGAATATATGTCAGGGTGGGAACAAGCAGTGTTGTTATTGATGACAAATTCATTCGTGACATATTGTGTTTTTGATCCCTGCATGTCTGTATTCACAGTGCAGTCAGAGTATTAGGATCGCAGGAAGTATATATGTTTGGCTCTTTAATCCAGTAAATTGGATTTGAAATGAAACATTGATTATCAGGCTGACTTCTGGCTTTAAAGGTGATATGTAGGGCTTCTATTATACATGGTCTTCCCCTGCAAGATAGCGGTACAACAATTACAATTACAATTATCACCTGCCGAACATCTGACCCAAAACAAGCAAAAAGTAAAGATGGCTGCAGCGCTGACCCGACAGATCATTTTCTTCACTCTTGTTTTAATATGGATCTAAATTAAAACTATATAATAAGAGCTGTCAATGTAAAACATCTTACACAACCACAACACACATTAAAGAGTCGGGCTGTACTGAATAGTTTGACGCTTCATTCATTACGTTGAAATTCAAATTCTAAACCAATTTGAATGCTGTGCATCTTTTTTTTTGCATTTCTATCTTTTCTGGTATTCCTGCAGATAAAGATTAGGCTGCATGCACTAATATTATTAGTATTATACTATTTGTAAAACAGACTCAGTATATAGATATTAAAATTAAGGCTTTTATAATCGAGCGTTACATTAACTAGAAGTAGAGTTAGCGCTTAAAAGTATTGTAACAGTAGAGAGAGTCATAAAGAGTCATGAAGCCAGGATTGTAGTGACTCAGTTTGCTAACATTAGCATTAACCATAAAGGCTGTAAAAGTTACATACACTTGTTTTATAGAACAAAGGAACAAAACTTCATTTAGAAAAGGAAAAAATGTCACACAGATGTATAAAACAATGTGACAGATCACACACTGTCACCTTGACTGAATCAAATCTGAATAAACAAACTGTTTAGGTTCAGGGAAGTCGACCTTTTTCCCAACAAGCGATAAACTGATCTGCTTGCTGGATCTACATTAATGAGGTTAGTTCTATAGGAACACTGAAGGCTCTCTGTGTCAACGTCTTTCGACTACCAAAAACAACATTTTACAAAACAACAGATGACCAATTAAAACAACATTTAATTGGTCATTGTGACGTAACACTCGTGTCTGTTCTCTCCCACACAGTCATCTTAGACTTTTTGCATGTGATATACTTTTCCAAGTGGAAACTATGTGTGGCCGGGCTGCCATTAGCTATAGCTACATTAACACCACACACACACTTCCCCGATCTCCCTTTGACGTGAGAGATCGATGTGTGTCGGGCCACTAATTCATTTTATTTGATGCTGTCTTTCACTTTTCTACTCTCGACCTGACTGGTTCTGTCTGCGTCCGTCACGTCGGCGCTCGTTTATTTTCCATGGCTTTCAGAGTAAATTGTATAATTGAATCTTTTCTTCTCAATTCTCCTCAGGCTATAATTATTCCACTTATCTATGCTGAAGCCCATTGCACCATTTCTAAGGTGAAAGTACACACAATATTAAAGCATGCCCAGAGGAAAATTATTCCACATTATACAGGTATGTTGGAAAGCAGAAAGAAATATGAACACCAGATCTCTTTAGATAGTACTAAAGATCTTCTGTTCATTTTATTTCTATTGGCCCGATGAGGGACTTGAGGGACACAGTGTTTCTCCAGAGTGCACAGCTGTAGACATAGTAGTGATGCAGGTGCTGATGATGTATGAAGAGGTTGGAGCTCCGTATGATTCATTATAGATAGTTGTGTTATTTTCACACACAACCTGTTTGGTGCAGTCTTCCGTTTGTTTATTATAAGAAAAGTAAAGCGGACAAAGCGCGTGAATTATGACAGTAGTTTATCAAATGGGATATCAAAAGTCACAAGCAACGTATATATATATATATATTTCTGCAGGATCATTTGGTAACCATGGAAACATGTAATGGCGTGACCGCAGGAATCTTCTCCGATCAATCAGAAAGTGAGTGTTTATTCAAAAGTTACCTGCCTTCCTGTTCTGTCATAATTAGTAACATGAAGTCCAGCTGCAGTTTTGATTTGTGATACTGGCGAAGATACATTTACACATGAGAGGCAGTTCCCCATGAGGGTCCATGTAGTGCTGATGGTGCAGAGTGACAGTCCTCCTAAAGTGGCCAATCAATGAGTTGCATATCAGTACGTATCACTTACTGGCTCATCCACTTACACAGTGGTCAGAGGGTTGGTGGTTCGATCCCCGACCCCTGCAGTCAGCATGTCGAAGTGTCCTTGAGCAAGATACTGAGCTCCAAATGTTGTGAACAGTGTGTGTGTGTGTGTGTGAATGTTTATCCCTACTTATGAGCTGATGTGCACCTTGCATGGTAGCCTCTGACTCTTAGAGTGATTGGAAAAGCGCAATACAAATGCAGTCCTCTTGTTGCTCCAGGTTTGAACACAGGAACACGTATGAAAGAAACGGGTGTGGTTAGTTTTGTCTTTAAGGATTTTACTCTTATGGTCTAACAAGTATATTACAAAAACTTTTAATTTCACACTTTACTACCTATCCATCTCCAATGTATTCTCAGCATAACAACTTGAGGAAATTGGCTATTTACGTAGCACTAGTCAAGCTCTAAAAACACAATCAAAATAACCACAGTCAACGTCCCACGAGGCGATTAAAAAGAAAACCCTTCTGACATGCTAAAGTAATCATGTGCTCCCCGAGCCGTTGCTTTCACGGTTCAGGACTCCTGCCCCCCACCTCTCCTCCAAAAGGACTCTGGATTCATTTTAATGACTTCATTTAAAAGTACAACACAATCAAGGTAATTAGGGGAACCTGGCAAAGTTTTCTTGAATGTCAGGTTTGAACTCCGTGTCATTGAGGAGAGCCACATTATTCCAGCTGTAATTGGAGGGCAGCAGTTTAACTGGGGCAGATGGACGAGTTGTCCAGGGAGCTCCACAGGTCCACTTTAAATAACGGAGAGGCAATTAATCAATTACTCATTTGTGAGGGTGGCAATTAACGATGTGTAAATCTGATCTTAAATATGCTGTTATTTGCTTTAGGTATGCACGGTGCAGGTTTTACAGCCACTGTGGTCCGATGGTGCTTAAATAAATTACCGTGTGTTTTGGTCATTTCGGCACACAATGAGAAATGTGTGCACTGTCATGATTCACCACTTGCACCGCTCTGTGCCAATTTCTAAGTAATCCATCAAATAATTTGCTTCTTACAAGCAAATTAATCTTAAATGTAAAATTATAATATCATTAAGAGGCTGTGTATCGCTGAAAATGATGCCTAAATGATTCCATGAATCATTCCGTCCAAGGTGTTTGAGAGAAAAAAGCTGCGATACAGAATCCACGGCGTCTCTCATCAGAGAAAAGTTCATCTTGTTAATTTTGTCACATAACACATTAGCACACACATTTTTTGGGTCATCAGCCATCATATTGAATTAACTCAAGATATTATTTTCCATATGATTTAACGAGTAAGAAATGCAATCATATTGGACACAATATATCATCGTATCTCATAACCCTCTGCAGTAGCAGTTCCATTTATACCCAATTAGTTATAATTTAAAAAAAAAGTACAATTTAGAAGAACATTACTGCACATTTAAAGCGCATAGTATATTCACTAATTAATGCATACCACTAGATGCATACTTATGCTCAGAATGCTTTGGGGTCGGATGAACCTCGTGCAGCTCATGTCGACCTGTGGGCTCGCAGCCCGGACATGAATATTAATGACGATCATTACTCATAATGCTGTGCCATTACTGCAGACGTACAGTAACCCCCGGTGCCCTCAAGTTGAAAGGCTGAAGGATTTGCAACCTAGGGATCCAATAAATCTCCTCATGATACTGCATTTGACCGTTTTACATAAAGACCAACATATCGCAGCCAACAGTTGGAGTTAGAAGAAGTCTTAAAACCCTTGTTTGATTTTATGGTGTTAATTCCATGATAGCAGATCTAAAGACATGTGCGTATTCGCACATGTCAGAAATAACATTTAAAAAGCAAACTATCAACTTTCAACAAAAGCACTTCACCTTGAGCGTGTGTCTTTGCCTGCGTAGACAAGACTGTCTCATGATTCATTCACAGCATCATAACGGCTGCTTTATCTACATTACCTACCTTACTGCAGCAGAAAGAGCATCAGCATGAAGGATGCTGTGCTGTATGTGATGGCCAGATGTTGCTGTGTCGCTGAACACACACACACACACACACACACACACAACACACACACACACAGGTTGTCACCTTGAACCATCCTCATCAAAAAGGTCAGGAACATACATTGCTTTGTGCTGACTCAGTAACTGCTATCACTCCATCACCAATAACATTATTGATGTCTTGGCTTCTGATTTCCTCCCTCCAGACTGCTTACCATTCCATTATGTTTAAAAAATAATAATAATCCACTCTTTTTCTCATGTGTAAGCAATCGCTAATAATTCATTACGGTTTTATGGCGACACCAGGTTCCGAGACTCTGATGCTAAGGACATTTTTTATATTTGTACTGCAACCTGCTTCCATATTCACTACATGGCACGAGAGACAACATAGTCAAATGTACTGCACACCCCAAAAGACACTTAATGGTGGTTTAAGGAAAAGCAAGGAAGAAAGAGGCTAATTCTAAAGCAGCAGATGTGAAAGGACTGTAAGCATTTGGTGTTTATGACTAACAAAAAATGTTGCCAAAATCACTTGAGTTCATTTCATAAGCATAACTGAGACACAGTGCAATGAAGTGGCATTTTAGGGTTTTGAGATTAATGGTGAATGTACATGTGTGATTTTGTAAGACGTCCAACTCCTGACTGGCTGATGCTCAGAAGTACAAACAGTCTGAATCATTTGGATTGTGAGATAATAAAACGCTGACACATTTTTATACAGTCAGCCTCTCACAGTGGTTGAAATCTTGATTAAGGATTCAGTTCCTTGTTTCCAATTTGAGATGAGTGAGAGGAATATAATGTCACTTTCCTGGTCTACATGCGATATAATGTAAAAAGAGCATGAGTGTGCAGTTCTAACTATATATCTCAACAGTGCAGAGTATACCGTGCATCGATGAACGAGCAGACCTTTACTGTTGTAGCGGGTGGAAGTACTTTGTTTACAGTTAGTTAGTATTCCAGTGGTTTCCCACCTGGGGTTATGAGATACATCTGAGGGGTTGTGAGGTGATACATTTTGGAGCAAGGAAGAAAAAACTATAAAAATGTAAATGAAACTATCTGAGTATAGAGAGGAGATCTGTCTTTGATGGGGCGCCAACTACTCAGTCTAAAAGGTTGGGAAGCACAAGTTTAATCTTTAACAAAGCAGTGTCATTTAGCATAGGTATGTATATTAATACTTGTGTATCTACAGCTGTCAAATACAAAAGTACAAAATAGAAATACTCAGCAACTGATGTAGCGACGGTGTGTCTCGAGATGCTTGTGACCTACAATTGAAATAAATAATTAATGCAAATCAGTTTCCCCTTTCTCAAAAACTCTGTTAAAAGTTCAACCGATTCCACATCCTTACATTACGAGGAATAAAACATGGCTGCATCACAGAAGAGGTGTACACAGAGGTCCTAAGATCGTATCACTGCGCACTGCATAGGAAGCCCTCTTGAGATTCCTCCCCCCCATCTCTATAGCCTTATCTGTGATGTGCAACTGATGAACTCCTGAAAGACTCTCTTGGTTTGGCCGGTATGGATCAACTGACAGAGGGGACGGGAGGCTCGGTCCATTTCTCTGTCATTGGGAGATAAGCTCTGTCTGTCAGCTTGATTGACGTATCAAAGAAGGGCAGCCGATGTCATTGTGGGGCGACTCGACTTCTAGATATGCTCTCTCAGCCATTCGTCGGACTAGTTTCTAATACAAACAAGCCAGCCAGACAGACATGGCTGCTTTTGTTTGCAGCCATAAAGAGGTATTATGATGCTGCTGGATTTTCTTTTAGTACAATAAGACCTGAGAATTGAAAAGCAGACTTCAGCAAAAGCAGAAGGAGATAGTAAATTCACAATCCGGGATACATATCTGGAAGTAAATGATTGGAGTGCAGGCACAGAGTGAAAAAAGGTGATTCAATTTATTAGGTTGATTCAAATTTCAGTAATCTTGTCTTCTGAAATCCATTTGTTCTAAAACTCATTTGTTTTGTTTCACGTTCAAAGCGAAGAACAAGCAAAACGTGGCATTGAGAGATACGCAGCCACCGACTGCTGCTTAACCAGCCGAACACAAAGCTTTGAGAAGCTCGTGAGTATTAATCTTAGACATCATTTGGAAGAAAGTTCATTTGCAGGGGCTTGTTGACTTCGAGGCATCACGAGTAAATAAAAGCCTGGAAATACTGACCGAGAGGCCGACTGTCACACTGCAGTGCGAGAGAGTTTCACAACGAAAGACCAAGTGCAGCTTTCTCCTTTGATACAGCAGGCGGCAGTTTGCCAAAACACCCTTATCCTCAATTCACCACTGCTCAAATGAGGCTTCAATTATTTAGCCAGAGACCAGCGAGGAATCGTAAGAAGACCTTGTGCACATTTCAGTGCTAACAGGACTCGATGATACACATCTCTCACTTTTTCCCCGACTTCTAACCACCTGATGGTCTCAAAATATCGAGCGGTGAATCCTGCAGCAGGAAGAGTCGCATTAAGCGCATTCACATCGTTTGCCTCGCCAAAGTTGACAATAAGGGTTTCAAACCTGCATTGACTTGGAGGTCTGCTCCTGTTTGACAATGCTGTACATACCATTACAACAAGCACGAGAAAAAGGTGTGAGGGAAAACAGCCCGTACATATTGCAGCCGTGGGCTCGCACGGGGCTTCATACATCAAAGGCTGGAAGGAACTGGCTTGCTGAAAATCACAGAGGCTGTTTTGCATTCACCTCTCCGTCCTTCAAAAGCTTTACAGCAACCAGCCCGACTGAAGAAGCCACAGAAAAGTAATTGGAAATTCAGCCCCACACGAGGAGCCGCCATTCATCAGACAGTGATAGGTACAGTAGCATTTTTACCCAACCACTGATAGTTTTTCTCAAGTGGTTTGTTACAGATGAGTCTTGCGATGCATCGGGGCAAGCAAAAGCATTTTGTTTTATGTTTGGTCAGTCATTCCTTTTATTCAGCACATAGGAACATAATTAAAAATGTCAGCAAAAACACAATATATGTTTACATATATATGATCATTTATATCCATAGATACTGAAACGGATGCAGAGCAAGGATGTTTTACCCACAGCTCCTTCTGCGTGCTCATCCTCACTCTCCTCGTCCTCGTCAGTTTTCCACCAGACAGGCAGTTCAAAAGGTTTTGAGACTTAAAATTGCCAAAAGCTATGGATGTGAGTATCTCTACTTCCAGTATTACATGGGTGATGGAGTGACAGCCTGCCCAGGGTTTCACCCTGCTTTTCCCCTGCATGCATTACTCCCGCAGACAGTGTCTGGGCCCATTCAGTCCCCGACCCTCGACGTTGTGTTATTCATCTTTTGTGTGTTTGTTGTTGCCACTCGAGGTTGCCTCTCTCGCCTTCTAATTAAACCAAGGTGTTGCACACAGAGCTGGAGATATCTGGGCTAATGCGCTGATCGATTCATTGACTAATGGTTGAAGTTCTAATTACAGTGCAGAACAAGAAAACTTGACAGTAAGATGATACATGAAAGAAAACATGAAACCCTAATTTGGTTTTCAAATATTACATTTACTTTGACTCTCTCACCTCCTTTTTATCCTTGTATTATATTAACCTTTCAAAACATAATCCTTTTAAAATACAGTTTGCCACCTTGCAAAACTCCATTATTAGATCCACGTCTTTATTATTCTTTGAATCTTTGTTAGCTGCGGCGGCAATTAAGTTATTTCTTTCTGACATTAGAGAAAAACTGATGTGAACAAATCTAATCAGGGAAATCTATTTAAATATGATCTTCAGTAAAATAATGACTTGCTAAATGACTAGCTACGCTGTTGCAGTTACAACACTGTTACCCTTTAAAGATTGCCTAATGCCCGTCATTAATGTAATCAAAACTTTTATTTGATTTCTTGCTTGATTTCAAGCAGTGATCAACTGTAAAGTCGCCTTCAGGACTCAGTAAATGTGAGCAGCTCTTGGAAATGAGGTGACAGTCTGTTCACGTCTCTATGCCTAATTACTTTAGTTTAAAATAGTCTTTAACAGGAAAAAACATAAGTGTTTTGCTGAATCAAGATATTTTAGCTCACCTCAAAAGCTCTTAAAAGAAGTTTGTTTTGCGAGACCTGAAACGGAAAGTTTTTAAAAATGTGGGTTTGTTTACCAGTGAGAAGCGCTGACCTAAATGTTCAGTCTCCCTCACTTCCTGTCGAAAGTATACACTTATTTCCTGTTTACTGGTACAGCACATGCCATCTGTGAGCCATTACCATTAAAATCCAGAGACTGACACCCTGCTGGCGTGCAGGGAGACACATGATTGAGTGAAAAAGAGGAGACACCTTTTTTTTTTTTATTGTCAGACAGATTTCAAGGTGACAGGAGAGGTGTCGAAAATGTGATTGATTGCACTCAAATCCAATAGAGTCCAATAACACACAGCTGAGTCAAACCACCAGGATCAATACAGTTCCAAGTGACTAAGATGGATATGTGTTTGTCTTTTCTGTGAGAGCATTATTTAACAAATCAAGTGCAGTTGGTAATTACTTCATATGCTAACTGCCAGACATTATGATTAGCTTGGGAGTCCTATGCATTGTTTATTATTGCCAAAGTAACTGAACATTACCGAGGGGCTAGTTTTCACATCATATGCAACTTGTGAACACTCAACATGCAGGCCTGGTAGCAGAACAGATGGAGAGCAGAAACACTTAAAAAGCCTGAACAGTGCAACACTGCAGTCACTGAAGTCATATAGTATGAAATGTTGTTACAGTATTGTCAGCTTACTGACAGATCTACACATATAAACTGTGATGTTTCATTTATATAATGGCACCAATGAAACCGTGGACAGCAAAGGTCTGTGGCTCATCCCCAGTGTCAGGGATATTGTGATTTGACACAGATGTGTTTTGCAGATGTCATGTTTTGATGCACTACCCATACTCACTTCCTCTACACATTGTGTTAAGGGGGTGGCAGACGTCTCATTGGAAGAGATCTCCAAACATTTGAAAACATATGGAAGATGGAAGCAATTAAGCAAACACAGAAACATATGCTTAAGTATAGGAAATGTCATAACCATTAACAAACATGACTCCAATGTGTTCGACTCAGTGGGGCATATATGTTTTAAATTGTGCAAATGGTGACAAATGGTATCGTTACTAAAGAACCCTTGAGGTTTACATATATTAACAAAACGTACATTCAAATGATCACATCCATGTGATTGTCGCCAAATTGTATCATGCTACCTGCTGCTACAGTATGATGAAGTGATAGTAGAACATGTAGAGCAGGGGTGTCAAACATGCGGCCCGCGGACCAAAACCGGCCCGCCAGATGCTCCAATCCGGCCCGTGGGATGAGTTTGCAAAGTGTAAAAATGAGTTGTTTTGATCATAAAGTAAAAGCCTTTGTAGACACACTGTGATCTGTAAGTTGTAACACACATGTGTAAATGATAAACTGATACTATTGTTGAAATTACACCTTTGTTTCTTAAGAAATTTCATGTTGTTCATAATGTTTTGTAAAAAGATTTTCAGAATGTACTTGTACTTGGTTATTATGCTGTGATTTTACTGGTCCGGCCCACAAATTGTGCTGTATGTGTCCCTTGAACTAAAATGAGTTTGACACCCCTGATATAGAGTGTAAATAATAGTTTACCACTAACAACACATATACATTTTATAAAAAGCCTCACACCGTAGTTGTTTATGTATTATGCTACAATGTTGGTTGTTTAGTTGCAAAGCAGAGTAATTGAACTGTTCCATCCACATAACAGATGAAGGCGTCAACTATGAAGCTGAACAAGTGGAATCATTGATACATTGGTAATTATAGTACATCACTGAGTGTGTGTAGACTAAGAAAGTACCGAATAATATCACAAATAATGTCCACCTCTTAATAAACCTAGTGTTCACTTTGCATTCAGCTTCACTTTCAAAAGCATAAGTACAGTTGTGCAACAGAACGGTATCTCTCACTCAAGTTGTTTAGCCAAAAGACTGCACCAGATGCTTGTGTTACATTAGCATGCACAATAATGGCAGCAGTCTGGCAAAGCACTGCATCAAAATGTTCATTTTTCCCAAGATAAAATAATATAACATTCTGCAGTTTTAATTAGCAGTTAGTTTTCCTCAATTTAAAAAATAAATATGTTGCATCTGTAAAAGCTAGTATTGGGGCCTTTCAGGGGGAGACTCACACCAGTCAAAACCTGCATTTGTGGATAACAGATACACTTAACAATTCTTTCTCATTTCTTTTCGGACAATATGCACGATCTCCCATTGGTTACTAGTTTTTGAGGCCGCTGAAAAATCCACACCAGCAGCATAAAAGGAAGTCATTCTAAGTAGCAAGGAAGATATGAGGAACATTTATTTTCCCAATCCCCTCAGTCGAGATCATTCTGGATTATTTAAATCTGCAGAGTCTAAAAAAGACTATATGGAAGGAGCTGGGCAAATCAGAATGTAACTCAAATAAATTCAAAGTCAAGAGCCACTTAATGTCTTCAAATGTAGTGAGTAATCACACTCTCTCACTAAATGTACCAGACCCATCGTTTAGATGTCGTTATTGTGTATCTTTTTATGAACTAAATGATAGTGAGTAACAGATGTACCCCAACAAGCTGCAGGGGGGAAAAAGACGTCTTCCAGACCTGAACCAAAATAGCATTTTAGATGAACCTGTATGCATAAACCAGACAGAGGGCAATTAGAGTTCAAGTACATCCTAGTTGTTTGCTGTTCTGAATGGCCTTGTGTTAACATGTTAATACTCCTGCAACACACCTACAATAGCAATAGTGTGGAGGCTTTATGAAGGATGTGATGGTACACTCAACAACCTCTTCACGTTGGGCCATTACACATCCAAGGTAATGAGCACGCAGTCTAAAACTCCCACTAACAATGGTGTTTTATCACAGTGCAGCATATACATACACATATTAGGAATATGCAGTTATTTTCAGGGTTATGAATTATAATTTTTAAAAAGCGGAAAGACAGTGTAGATTCTTCTCAGTTATCCAGAATGTCCTGATTATATTACTTTACATTATTATTTATATATTCATCCAAGCTATAGAACTGTCAGAGATATTACCTATAGAGACAATGAATGGGACTTTAAATTCAGGAAGCAGGGTTGCCTAAAATAACTGCACCTGCTTCGTAACTGTATTCGACTGCATGGCAGCAGAGTGGCTTTTTGAATAGGAGACCAGCCTTCAATATACACCTCGCTTAAGTGTCTTTAAACAAAACACCAAGCCGCTATCAGCAGCAGGATACTCTGACCTTCCTGTGATGGAGGGCAAACCAAAAGAAAGCCTCAATGAGCAAGAGAGTATCTGTAGCTTCTTTTAAATAATTCAGCTTAGCTATCATTTAAGCATTTCAGTTGATAAGCATTATCTTGTTTCTGAATAGACCCCTACAAATTTCAACACAGTCTCATGTTAGTTAATCTTTGTTAATTCTGGACGTTAAACGGAGAAGAACAGAATGTGAAAAGAATGGAAAGAATTAAACCTCTTCACAGCCTCACTTCCCTACGCTTTCCTCCTGTCTTGTTCTCGAAGCTCGAGGGAGCTCTTGTAGGGAGGGAAAAGGGATATTTTTAGCAGGTTCCACAATCCCTCCTGTAAATAATTACCCTCGTCGCTGTTGAAGCTGCCAGCTCGTCGGATTGGATGAACACACAGCGTCAAACGTCAAAGTAAAGCAGACTGGGATGGGGATATCACGTCTACACAGGCCTCTTGGTGATGAGAGACCGAGGACACTCCCCCACGCTGCTGCAGTGCAACGGGAACACTGGAGCGATGGGACGGGGGGTTAACGTGAGGCAACACTTTGCACGTAAATGCACTGGCTAAGAAAACAGGGGATTGAAATATGGTAATTGTGCAACTGTTGCAGCAATCTGCTTAGGGGGCTGTTGACTAGAAGCAAATGTGTAAAAATTAACATAAAGAGCGAGATAACCCATTGCATTAAATGACCATTTTAACACCCACAACTGCTGTAATGGGATTGCTTGGTGGCCAACAGTAGACTGCCGTTGTACCGGGCATTTCCCAAAGTGAGTGTTTATCTGTGTAGACCTCCCTATTCTAGCAAAGGCTCCCCTAGGCCATTGCTGTAAACAAGAATATGCTCTTAGCCAAGTTTGGCTGGTTAAATAAGGATGAAAGAGAAGAAACTCCAACAAGGAGGTCAACTAAAGTTTGCTGTTATCGTCTCATCTACTGCACTGGGATGCGTGTACAATTCTGCACATTAATAAGGATAACACTTAATTTACAGTTAAGACAGTAGTGGTGTCCCTTTTTGTGTTTGTGTGTTTTGCTGTGAAACAACTGAATGGATGGTTCCCAATGTTGCACAGGTTCATACACAGACATGCCCTACGACACTTATGGTGGTCAACACCACTCTTATATAGATCCATTAAATATATCAGGGGGAAACAGGAAGCCTGACTGGGACCAGAAGATGGGACCAGATGCAGGGAGCCAGCGGAAACTGCGGGAAGTTACAGAGCCCGAGCAAAAATGTGTTTTTAACTTCAGCTTTTTGCAAATTAAAGCAACAAGATATGACGTTTTGATCAGTGAGCTGAAGAGGGACTGGCAGGCTGATTTTATTACCTACCAACAGAGACGAGCCTGTTTGCAGTCTTTGTGATAAATTAAGTTAAGCTAAACTAAGGTAATCAAGGCTTCTGGCTGTGGTTATTCAACACACAGACATTAGAGGAGCATCTTCTCATCTAACTCTCTCGTCCAAAATGTATTCATCTATTGAGTCACATCAAACATTTTTGTCAAATGTGATGGACAGTAAAGTTTCCGAATCTGACTGCTAATACAGGAAGAAAGAAAAGTTATTTCATCTCCCTGATAAGCTTTAGTTGCTATAAAAAATAAAAAATGGAGGACTGTGATTACAAACGCACAGTCAACAGATTCTCAGGGGCCCACTCTCTTCTGAGGAGAATAGGCAGTCAGCCCTCCTTTGGTAATTTATCAGGACTGTTTGAAGAAGCTGACGCAATTCCCTCTCTGCTGTGATGTCACTGATGTTAACTATCTGGCTTTCATCTTTTTTCCGGCTTCACTGCTTTAGCAGTAACTGCTGCATAGCTGCCTCAATTCTTCCTATCTAAAGCCGGCCTTATTTCTTTGTGTGCAAAGGCAGTGCATGTTTTGTTTTTTTACATATCCTCTGGGCCTGCATAAAAGAAACCTAATTTGGCCAAACAATGTTAAATCCTCCAGTGACATGTACCAACCGTGAACCTGCTGGATCAGATCAATTAACATCAGTCATTGACTCTCAATACCCACTGCCAAATATGTGTCCAAGAGAATTTTCTCAGCTGTCCGTCTAAACCTTCCCAAATCAAAGCCTTACTCTATAAGCCCTGACACAAGCCATCGTTCCTGTGCACAAAGAAACATTCTTGGGGTATTTCTGTGCAACAGAATTCCTTGGAGGCAAATGTTTTTCTAAGAATGTGTTGGTGCATCTCATCTGACATTTGCAAGTTTCACATTTACAAAGCAAAGACCTGAACCAATTAGTTTTTTATGAACAAATCACCAAGATGGGTTAAAGATTATTAACATGAAACATCATAACTTTTTGGTATAGTCAGTTAAGGATTATGTCACATTTTCTGTTGGGTTTGTATTGCTTAGTAACAATTCTGACTGAGTTCTGATGCTGTTACGTTGCTGCTTCTGTCAGTCTGCTCCAGTACTTCCTACCTCAGCCCGGTACTTTTCCACACCCCGCCTCCTTCTCACCTCACAAGCCAGCCACTCCCACCTCATCACCTTACCTTGGGCTCAGGCTGCTGCCAATTAACAATCAAGCCCTTATTTAAGCCTCTCCCAGTCACAGTGCCAGATTGTTCTCTACGTACGTCAGACTTTCCAGCGATTACCCCTGGACTGATGTCCTGTTACCGACCCTGCCTGTCTCTGACCTACCCGCCTCGTCGACTCCCCAGAATAGCCACCAACCTTCTGTCCCCGACCTCAAGCTCATCTTCCTCATTTCCGACCCTGGGTTACTTATGTCTGAGTGAGACCCCCTGCTGTGTGAAATTATCACTTTGGATTAGGTCTCTGCATGTGTCCTGGGATTTCCTGTACCTGCCTGTGCCGGTAAATAAACCTGTGTCTACAATTCCTGGTTTCCTGTGTGGTGCATTTGGGTCCTTACACTCCCCGTGACAGCTTTGGATGGACATCGTAAAACAAAATGTTACGACACCTTGGGTTATATGTCTTGTGTTAGGATTTCTTGTCCGATTTCATACTACATGGTGAATCTGGTGGGATCAGGTCACACGTTCCAAATATATTTAATTAAAAAGGTGCAACGTCAAGAAATGCAACCTGTTTATCAGCCTCATCTCACCCATTTTCATAACTTGTATATCCTAATTAAACAGAATAGCATGGCACTGTAGTGGCATCACACTTGGGAGGAAGTTAAAGGCTATGTTTTTCAGAACGTTTGTCTGTTAATTAGTTGCGTTTGAAACCCGTAGCGTTATTTAAGTGTGAGATCAAACTCAGACTGAACTTGGAGAGCTATAACAGTTACATGTGTTAAATCATGGCCAAACTGAGTCCCAGTACAATGTTTCTTTGTCAATTCTTAGAATAGGGAGAGGTTAACTTCTTTGCTGCAGTACATTTGAGGAGATGCATTGACACAAACTGTGCATAAAATAGAAAGTAGCACTACCAGTCACACAGCCCCACAGCTATTCTCTCAAAGTAAGACTATTGAAATAAATAAAATATGATCTTTGCCCTCTTTTACTCCTGAGTGAATTTCACTTTGACGTTCGGCTTGTAGGTTGACGGTAATGTGGACATTTAATGCAAGTATTTAAAGCACTTTAAATCACAGAGGACAGTCGAGCAAGAGGACTATAACAGATCTTCGGTCACTTACTTCCAGAACTAACACTAAACCATTTCTCTTATCAGATATGTGTTTCACACCTCGTCCCGTGGAATTTCATTTCACAGTGGACCTTTTTCAATCTTCCCTTTGAGCTGTTGAACAATAGAGTTGTGACAGCTGGTGTATCATGGATATCAGCCTGCTATAGGGTATTACTGAAGATTCATATGCTTATAAAATATACAGTACCTTGGGAATACTGTATTATTCAAGTGAAGGTTAATTTGAATAATAAATAGTCATCAATGCACTAACATTGCCTACTTCAAAGCACATGTATGCATTTGTCACTTTTTACCGAGGAGCAGTTTTGACCTTGTGCAATATATAAAGTCCCTGTAGGTCTATGAAACAAAACCATGCGACGCTCACAAGCGCACCAGTCCCAGTAAATGTTGAAGTAATGTTGCAAAGTCATTATTGCCCTAAAAGAAGTCAACATGTGACATGCTGATTGGCCGCCCGCTCGCCTCCTGGCTGACGGGGCTCTTTGAGGCACCGGTCTGAGCCTGTGTTCCTGCCAAACAACACATTCACCTAAACAAATAGCACTCACTGCTCTCAGCAGAAGGTCCTTTACAAAATCAAAATACCTTTTCCCTTTATATTTTTTTGCTTCTTGCACAGAAGTAGAATACAAAGTGGCAATTTTTTTTGACTTGTAAATGGCAAGCCTGCTGGGGCGACCTGAAGGCGCAGTGGTGCAGTGTAGATACCTTTTGTTGTATATCTTGTAAATATAGTGTGTTGAAGATATGCCTCGGACATCGTCCCAAAGCATGCGTATCTGATGAAGACGCTGACGTGTGGATGTGCAACACAATACCTTTCTGCACTTTTAGTCTGGATCAGATGAGGAACTACTTTATTTGTTTATTAGACCATACAGTCTCCGTGAGCCCCCTTTCCCTCCTTAATTTATCTGAATCCACAAATAAACGCATGTATTATGCATTCTTTCTTTTTTAGAGATAAAAACCAACTTGGAATTGAAAGGTCCTCCCCTTATTTGGTCCCTGGTGAGTTAGTTCCTGTATGCCTCTTACTACCACGTCATTGGTACATTTGTTGAAGATCTTTACGAGAATAAACATGTTTCTTTTTGTTACCCCTCCGCAAAGTAATATATACGTGTGTAGTCTAAACAATCAATACAACATCTCTACTTCTTCTACTTGAAATTGACAGAACTCCCACACAACAAATATGTGAACCACATCATTCACTCCAACCACAAGTACTTGTATACGTAGTATTCATTATATTCATATTAGAAAGCTGTAATTAAATGACTCTGTTGAGCTATTGATGTCTGTGATGATGTATAGTACATGTGTCTCATAGGGACTTTGGAGTCAGAGATGAATTGGAACAAGCAGCACATTATTACTTGCATAACAAACATTTTTTTTTATAATGATGTTCATAAAATCCCAAGTTGCCTGACATTGCTTTGCCACAGCAACTTTCATTACCTGAAATTCAGTTTGTAAACTCAACATTAAAGGATTATAGCAAACTAGTAAGTAGTAGGAGTAAGACTGATGGAATACCATCTGTGATAAATGAATTGACTGTTGGGGAAAAAGCTCTCGTTTGCTTTTAAATTTATTATATTTGTTGTAATATCACACTTTTCACTTTCAACGGTCAATATTTAATTTCAGTCAGTTAGTTCCCTACAGTTTCTCAGTGACGGCCTTGAGATTCACGTTACCATCCAAAGCTTTCAAACGAGCCTGCAGACGTCTACAGCGAGACAAAGCAGAAGTGCCTGCTTTGGTGCAATTTTCTACTGGGTCACACTATTCTGATGTAATGCCACAGTCTATATTATAAATCTTCCACAATGATATATATAAATAAAGTGTGTATTCACTTAGTTTTTGCTCTTTTGTAGAAAGTTAACCTTGGAAATCAATTGACAGGATCAAGGTTCATGAAAGGGAGAAAAAGCAATAAACTCTGTATATATATATGTATATATATATATATATATATATATATATATATATATATATATATATATATATATATATATATATAAATAAACCTCAGCCAGATTTTGATGGCCTAAAAATGAATATGAAGTATTACGTCATACTATCCTCTTCAACGCTTTTTAAATTGAACACGTCCGTGTGGTTTTCACCTGTCAGCACACAGTTGGCGTCGTTAGCTGCTGTTCTCTGAAGTAGTAACTACAAACTTCAAGATATATTTTGGATGGAGTATCACTTCAAGGCTTTAGTTCCTCTCCTTGCTGTGGTTGCTTACACATCTAAACTTCTTTATAGATGTTTTTTCACCAACAGTTCCTGAGCTATTAGTGAAGCCACAGCAGGAATAATGCTGCTGACACAAAACCCTCAAAGAGACATCTGTGGCAATAACAATAGGTCCTTCCAGGAACACAGATCTTTTACTTTTCAGGCTGGATGTTTTAGGGATATATTCTAAAAACAAAGAGACAGTACTCCAATGTGACAGCATCTAAAACAGGAGAAGTTAATAACTATATATGCTGAAGAAAGAAAAGAAGTGAGACAGAATGCTGAGTATTGGCCTAGTGAACAGGATGAAAGACCTGCACACACACACAAGTCTAAGTGAAATGAGAAGAAAGGCGTACTCTGTGTATAAAATAAATAAAAACACATAGGGAGAAAGACGGTATAAAGAAGTTGTGAAGTGCATAAGGGAGGAGGGGGGGAAAGATGGCACAACATCTAAGACTAGAAGCATTCCTCACTGTCCCTCCTTCCCTCTCACTCCCTCTCATTACCGCTTTGTTCCAGCCAGCTTCTCTCACAGTGTCAGGCTCAAGACAGAATGTTGTTGTTGTCAAGATTATTTGTGCATGTAAGGCGCAGTTAGAGCAATGTGGGTATGTTCACTGCTGCCGCATGAAGGCAGAAACAAACATCTGTCAATCAGTTCGCCGGGAAAGGTGGTGAAAAGGTAGAGCTTCGATGGAAATGAGCACAAAGCCGGTGAGAACTTGGTGGATATCCAATGTTTACTTCATGATTCCAGGTGGTTTGAACAGTAAACAAGGGAAATGAGAGCCAAGGAAAACCCCCCCACCCCCACCAATTCTAATGAGCATATTGTGATCTATCCACCCTGTAGTTAAAGCTGCAACAATCAATATGTTTTTAAATGAACAATAATCAAATTGTTGTGTGTGATAGATGTGACGGATGTGACATTGAGACATTTTTAGCTCGTTGTTTTGGTTTTCTGGCCCACAAACTCAACTCTCAACCTTATGTATTGCCATAGCAGAAGGCAGGAAGAAGCTCTGATTCACTGTGTACCACCTGTCCAGCACAAAACAACAGACACAGATAGCAACTAAACGAGCTAAAAGAAGTGAGTTCCAGACTTACATTCATTAGACTCCAAATGAATGCTTATGTTGCTCCATATCTGCTGAATATGTACACAAACAATTACAACATTATGAGATGTCCAACGTCCCCCAATTGGACAAAATATCAAATAAAGCAGCGTTAAGGCCTGTTTGAACTGACAATGAGTTGGATTACCTTCAACACTGAACATCATACTGCTTTGGACAATTCTGTATATTGTTCTGAAAAAGACAGTCGGTAACTCCATCGTATCTAACAGCAAGGTGTCAACGATTGGTCAATAGAAAACAATAATACACTATTTTGCTCCCTATTTCCCGACAGATATTACATTTTTAATTACCCAATTTACTCACTGAAAAAGTAAGTGGAATAACTTTTTTTTATCAAGTCAATCAAATGCCTCTTAATGCTGCTTTTCAATTAAGTTGCCAAAGAAGAAAAGAAGACATTTAAACTCCTCCAATCTCAGATTATACCTCCCCTTTTTCACTGACGGTGGAAGAAAACAATGGATGTGTTTTGAAAGCAGAGTGGAGGTGAAGATGTTGATGGGATGTCTTCTAAAACGCTGCCACTTAACACCCCAAACATTAGTCACACCCCTTTCTTAGCACCAACAACTATCATCAACCCAACAGCTGCATTTATGTATTAACTTTAGTATGATTAGGGATTTCTCCTAAATTGAATTATTGTTTTCCAATGTACTTTCCTTGGTTTTACTCTTTTGATGCAGTAGCACAGTTTAAATTGTTTACCTTACTAATAAATTAAACTCTCCAATGTCTCATAAATGAGCAAAAATATTGTCTCTGCATATTCACAATCTGGAATGAATGTATGCGTATCAGCAGGTTTTTGGTTTCAAGTCATTAGTACAGCTGCTGCTCCACACTGCTGTGCATCATGCAGAAAACTTTACTCTTGTGCCAAATACTTTTTCCTCGCAGCATAAAATTGCCACGCTAAACCTAACGTGTCCTTTAGCTTCGGCGTGTCGCTGTGCGTCAACAGAATGATGTATAAGGATGGCTCCCAACCTGCTCTTCATAAGGCTGCTGATTGCTGGCTCTTATTACTTGGCTTCATATTGATTTCATGACATGTCAGCGTGTGATTGTAATTCACAGGAGTAACAAGTGCTGTGTCAACATTTTCCCTCCTCTGACCCGATACGACTTGACGTTGTCCTTGGGTCGGGTTTGTAGCATTAACGGAAGTTTACAGCTATCGTTATCTCAGATTAATGACAGAGAATGTCAAGAAGAGACATATGGAAGTGATACCATACGCCACACCAGGGTTATTTACATGAACGCTATTGATTTTAGATCCGCTGGCCTGATCTTTAACCTGCAACAAGGGCAGCACTCTATCTGTGCGCTGCCTAAAACAATTATTTAAACACATTTAACCCCTGAAATCATTTGTTTGCAGCTTGCATAAAACATTAATTTAACGATGCATGTTGTCACACCAAACTGAGCAAAATCTTAAAGCTGCACCAATCAATATTTTTACATTAATAACGGATCAATAATACTTTGTCAAATGTAAAAGGGGTCGGTCGTCTGATGCAGCAATACAGATGTAAAGAACAGCTAAGCACACAGATTGAGTAAAGGCCAGACAGGCTTTTTTCAATTGCAGGACATTTGTATGTCAAACTGTGTCAACACAGCGAGTCTCGTTCCGTTGAGGGTAGCTACTGTTCCTTCCATCTCTAAAGCAGGCTTTCCTCTGACACCATGAGTAGATGTTTGCTTGTGAGAAAGTCCAGCTGTTATTTGTCTTTTAAACTAGTTGCATCTGACGGACTGTGACTTAGAAAATAAGATAATCCATCAAATCAACTTGAGAGAGACATTTCTGTCAGCTTTGGTAATTACAGAGCTAGACGATGTAGCCAACAGCGCCTCTCGTGAAGTTTTGTGAGGGGATTCAGTTTTAAAGCATAAAGCCTAATTAACAATTTGTTTGATTATTCATTAAAAGCTCCTCTGTGGTTTCCTCCCACTGCCTGTGCTGACTGTGGCAAAGCAGGGCAATAAAACAGATTGGTTTTCACACAGATACAGGTGGCTCAAACATCTACACCTGGGCCGGTGGTGGAAACAAAGGCACGCCTCTTAAGTATTGGTTTTATGTTACCGAGGAGTGACAATGACAATTAACATAATAGGCAGTCATTTGATGAGGCAGGGGTCACTGCCATAATGATCGCTGCATCAGGATCCATTACACCTGACAGTAACTGCGCAAGGATATCATTTCACTAAGTATATAGTTATTTCCCAACCAAAATAATAATAATGGCATGTTTGGAAAAGATGTCTAGAATAATTACAAGATTGAATATTGTGCAAATAACACACAAGGACAACAATTATGGTCTGTGTTGAGTCTCTGAGGATAATAATAGCTGCTCTAAATATCAAAATAATATCAGAAAGAATTGGGCTGCTGGCATCAAAGGGGCCAAGTAAACCTCTGTAAGTCTTATATTGTGAGTGTTGTTTAATGTGCTGTGAAGGGCACCACATTGTTCCAGTCGGAGGGCAAAGGAGGACACAACATGCAGATGTAAAAGCACGACTCCTAAACTCTAAAATAAATCCACTGGAGAAAAAAACCCACCATCCACCGCCACAAAAGACAACGTATAGCAGATCACCTTTGGCTGACTGCTGTGTTTGGCAAAGGACGAACTATAAGTATACTTATCATTTACAACATGAAGGGGCTGTGTATTTCCTGGAGCATTTTTCATTAGTGCTGTTAGAAACTTAGGAGCCAATAGCCTGTGCTTTATCCCTTGTCATGTTGCCATGGAAACAAGTGGAGAAGTAGAGAACACAGGAAATAAACTCATCAAGTCCTCAGGTTGACTAATTGTGTGCTGAAATCTTTCATTTTGTGTGTGTGTGTGTGTGTGTGTGTGTGTGTGTGTGTGTGTGTGTGAGCGCGCGTTGGGAGGGCGAGGTGGATTTTCAGAGTCAAAAGTCAATAAATAATTGAAAAGCTGCTCTTGTTCCACAGTTTTCCCTCCGTCTGCTATTGTCGTTAATTAAGAGGTTATGGACCCGCTAATCCAGAAGGCAAAGTCACACAGGACAATGCAAGCAAACTTCAGCAATCAAGGAGCCAAACAGCTGCAACTTCAATAGAAGTGGAGTGTTTAGAAGAGAGAGGAGATTAATTGATGGTACACAGTTAAAGTCCAGTTGCTATAAAATAAAAGCTCCGCCCTATGTGAGTTGTAACCCTAACCCTAACCCTAACCCTAACCCTTTTTGTTACAGCCTACATCAGGGCCAATATCAGATTTTGTCTATTTTTTCCAGATGTGTATGCCTTCAAATTAGACTTTAAATTAACCTTTACTCCATATTGGCAAAATGCAAAGTAAAATACCCTTGTACCACCCTGTAAGGATCTTTCCTTATGAATACGACTTATCAATTGTACTACTAAGTGGATGGATCCTTTTATTAATAAAAGCTCATTCCTGCAGGGGTTAGACAGTGACATGCATGAATCTCCATTTTTCTTTTCTTCATATGCGGAGACTGCAAAAATAATAAAAAGAAATGAACAGTAACACAAACGTCTCGGCTGCAGTGCTCGTCACATATTTCACTGACTAAAGCTGTACAGTCTCGACTCAAGTCGTACAGTCTCACTGTCAACTGAGGAAGAAAGCCTGGATCTTACTTTATACCTATGCCAGGAGAAAAGAATGTATGTGTTTCCAAAACACCGAGTGCTTTCAAAGACAATTTTCTTTGGCATTGTTTTCCCCAGTAAAAGCGAAGTAAGCTGCCTTCCTTGCTAAAGAAAACTGCAAGACAAACACGAGGTGTTATTTCACCTCTCTTGCACAATATTTCACTTGTCTGTTTCATTCTGGGTTACTTTGCACCTAAATGCCTTGAGCGTCCACCATGTCATGTCTGCAAAGTAAGGTATAGATTAAGTCATGAATTGAAATTGCTATTGATGTGTGTTCAGGTTATTTAAGGGCCACTCATCTATCCTTTTCTTGACTATATGTCAAGCTTAAAATTACGTCTGGAGGTAAACCACGGCGAAGGGATACTATTAAAACACTGACTCATTATGCTGACGCAATAGTTCTGCTACAACTTCATGGTTACCTCATATTCACTGCACAGGAGAGACATGGACTCAAGTTAGATCGTAGTGAACTCACTGAAAAACAAACTCCATTTGAAGTATTATGGCATGAAATGTAGATTCAAAATGTGTTAATAAATAGATTCACTATAAAGTAACGCTCCTTGATACCTCTTGACACTTGCAGTTTGCCAGCAGGCAATACATCTTGGGAAATAAGCGGGACTGAAAAGTGATTTAGTCTTTGCATTTATCATATAAAATAAATCACAATAAATTGACTGGTCAAATGTGCAGAAACGAGGAGCAACAACCTTTCTGTCGCTCCATTCACACAGCTGTATTTGCATAACTATCCCTACCTGCACATAATTAGTCAAATAACCTTGAGTCGACCAGTTGAATGAGGTGCGACTAATTAACTGTGCAGTTTGTGCTCAAGCCTTAAGGCTGGACCGGTGCAATGCTACGGGCACAGAAATATGTCTGCAGAATTTACAGCCATAAAAAACTCCTCATTCGGTACTTGAAGCAGTACGTTTATGATGGAGTTACGATTACATGTGCAGAGCATTAGCCTGTGGTGACTGTTAGCATCGTTGTCCGTGTAGGGAGATGTAATTCAAGAATGCTAAAAGTTCTGTGGTCACACGTTATCCTACTTTGTATCCGTTTTGACAAAAAGCACAGGATAAAGAAGGAGAAACAAAGCAAACAAATGCAGATTTAATTCTAATTGTGTCACACACGGGCAGAGAAGGAGAAGGAAACCATTCGGACCGACATCCAACACGGGCCAAGGCTTTAATGTTCTTTCATAAGTTTTCTAAAATAATGTAATGTTGTTTTTCAACATTTTTGAATCAGGTGGGAAGCAATCAAAATGGTGGACCTTGATTTGCAGGCATTACAGTGGCAGCAGCCGCTGATTAAAATTAAGGAAAACTGTCGAGTGTGAACATTTTGGAGAGAAACAACAAACAATTACTGCGCATCTAGCTGATTGGAGGGGTTAGACCGGTTGTATAGTGAAGGATACCAATCAATATCAAGCCCATAGAAAGTGACTAATGGCTAATGTTTTGTAACTACAAATGTTGTAGAACTTCACAGTCGCTATTAACATACGACGTGTAGGACACACAATCCAAAACAATAGTGACAGTCAACATTACCCTGTAAACTGAAGTTGCAATTCGTTTCAGAAAGGTTTTTGATGCAACTACGCATACTTAACCAGACAAATCTATCAGTACAGATGTGCTGTAATATGTTAGGAAGGTAAATTAAACAAAACTACAGACATAACGTTGATAAATGCCAAATGATATAAACGTATATTGTTACCAGACAGCTGAGCACATATCCGAGTTACTCACACTGTCCAGGGGGTTGTTGCAACAGTGCAGCTTTTAAATGTAATTGTTAGTCCACATGTCAAATGGCTCTCTAATGGTATTTCCCCTCGAGAGAGTATTTAATGTAATATATTTATGATTTAAATATTCTAATTAATTTTGCCCCATTAACACCAATTACATGAGGATAGCAATTTCAGTTGCAACTTTCACCACAGGCAACGGTAAAGCTCGCAGCAATAACACCGTGCCAGAAAGAACATCATTAACATCCTTACTTATAGAGGTGCAGTGCTGTGAATGAACATAAACACTGGTATCTGTTGCTGCAAATACATATATATATATATATATAAAACTTATAACAAAACTAATGTCAGATTTTCAAAGAATCATCAAACAAGGAACTGGAATTTTTACGGCAAATTATGCAGTGTCATTCATTCTGCCATGATGAATGAATAAAAGGTGTCGACAGACTTCTTTTGTCTTTTACATGTCTGTATTTTCACCTTGCATAACTATCACTCATGTATATGTTCAAGGCTTTCTATTAAATTTGCAGGCAATTCAGGCTGCATCAAGCCCTCATGTTTAATTAATATCAAACAATAACACAAATTGGGAAGACCTCTTGAACTCTGGGCTTTACTTGATTAATAACCATCCATTCAGCATGTTTTCTTTTCAAGGTCAAGGTCCTTTGGTCAAAGTATAGATCAAAAAGTATCTAATACCTGCGCTCCGTGTAATCACTTATGCTTCGCCGTCAGCAAACTAGCTACAGCCTGAGGGTTGGACTTCACTATAAACAAACCAACAGAACAGCCATGAATTCCAATGAGATCTTCTCAACGACACCATCTCTTACACACCTAATGATAATTTAGCATGCACACACTCACCTGTGAGCACATCAGGGGGGAAGTACTGGAGACTGGTGGTCAAACTGGCAATAAACCAACAATCATATAGGGGTCCCTGCATAAAAAAGTAATACATTTAGCCTATAGCGCTAGTTCTGCTCCTAAATGGTCGTCTGTACTGAAGGAGATGAGCCTAGTCGGAATACATAAATAAATAAGCAGCAAGCACTATGAAACCCGCCGCGGGTGCAAAGTGAGTGAAACCAAAGCAAGCACATGCTGACGGTTGGTCATAGCAGTGAAATGCAGCATCACTCATCACACACTCTGTGAGTGAGCAGCAGTGGTAAGTGGTGGTATTTTCCAGTCAATGTAGTCTGCATTCCATTAGTCCAACACTCCTTTCTTCGGTGTACTAACAGTATTAACAACACGACAACAGCAAGAGACAAACAAAACAGTGTTAAACAAAAAAAGGGCCATATAAATATGAATTATTATAGATGCATTATGCATATACAACTTTCACATTCAATTATTCATCTCACTTCAATTATATTTAAAAAACGTTTTAAAGATATTTAGTCAAATCAAAAGAGTCTACAGACGCAAGCAGCTCAGTGAGGCTTAAAGGTGAAGCCAGTTCCCTCCAATAGCCAGCACTGGTTTCAAAAAGAAGTCCGGTTGTATAGAAGTCTATGAGAAATTATCCGTTCCATTCACCGTTCCAGCATTGAACACATGGGGTCGACCGGGACGTTGCTGTTTTCATCAGACAAATATTGCTTTTGTCAGACGGTACCCATTCTTTCAACTCTTTTATTGATCGTAAAAACGACTCCCTGCTACCCAATGACTAGCATGCACCTGTGCCAGCATCCATAAAAACAGCTTCGGCGAGTGTTTTAAGCAGCTGTTAACAACTCCTCCAAAACTGAGACAGCAGGTAAATTGATATTGTAAACCATTTTTTAGATCAAAGACAAAAGGAGATACTGAGAAACTGACAGAAGCACCAAAGACAGATACATGTAGGGATACAGAAAGAAGCAGAAAGATCATGGGTGCATTCATTCACTGCGCGAGATGACTTAAACTTGAATTGGGCCTGATGTCTGCCTTTGACATGCTGTAAAGATATTTTGGTCTTTTTTTTTTTTGTACTTCCTAGTTGGCTATGTGGAGCAGACAAACAGTGGGGGTTTTTTTTTTTGGATACAAATGTGTGATCTAATTGGAGAGGCGCATCTGCAAAAGACTCGCTGTGAATCTGTGTCTGCCAGAATAGACTTTACTCATTTCAATTTTTTAAATCATGAGACGCTAACAAAGAGTGCTCTGCTTCATCACTATACCTAATCACACATGTGAAGAGCACTATGAACGCCTAAAAACATCCTAAACTAATCAAGTTTTGTCGGCGCTCAAAGCTATTTTAGTCCCATCATGTATTTCCAGGTAACACATTGTTCCATGCTCTTTCAAGCTGTGAGTAATGCAGGCAGGATCCGTCTTATGTTCAATCAACAATTGCAAACAAATGCAACAATACAATTGTTTTCAGAGAAGATGTTGAGTTGATCACTTTGTCCAGGGAAACTAAAACTCCTGGATATTTTTTATTTATATTATTTTCTTCCAATGTCTAAACCTGCTACCATGCAATTATGGCATACTGTGCTAATTCCCCACAAACAACACGTCTAAATGTAACAACTCCTGAAAATAAATAGCCTCTCACAGTACTGTGTGTACAGTGGCAGACTTAACTTCTCCCTGTGGCACACGGGGATACTGTACACAAAGAAACAAGGAGAAAATGTCCGAAGGGACCTGGGCAGAAATCAGACAGAAGTGCCTTCACCACACTATATTCCACAGATAGCTTTAAATGTAAATTCTTTTTTGTTTTAAAAGGTGTTAGTAAGACTTTTAATCAATGAGTGCTTTGCCAGACGCTCAAGTATTCTGCTTTCAGAACTCTCTGGCTTCTCCACTGAGTTTTAGAGGAAAGATCACTGACCGAAGGACCGTGGAGGACGGGACTATGTGAGGATGACTGTGCTACAGCAGGACGATGTCGAAGAGCTACTGTTATTGCAGTAGTTTGCATCATGATATTGACTTTACTTCAGATGGTACTTTACCAGCCACCAAAAGCTGTGTACAATCTGTTGTCGCAATTAAATGCTGCACACGTTCTATGTTAGCGTCCGGGATGGAAGAAACAAGAGACGCCACTATGCCCCTGTTATGTATTAGTTCTTGTTGACTTCAAAAATGTCAGTTCAAATGTTATTTTTCTATTATTTCACACACAGAACAACTGCTTGACCAGGATATTAAAGATCGGCTTAGAAGTTGTTGATCAAGGAGAAAACACAAGAACAAGAGCACGATGGGGCTAAGGGCATTGAGACAAAACACAACCTCCATTACTGACCTGACAAAGTTTTAGAATGAATGTTATAAAACTACTATAGTTTATTTATTCCTTATATAATGTTTAAAATTGAGTAGAATAAAAAGGACAAGAGCTCAACCGAAAGCACAGGGAGGAACAACTAACATGATTAATAATATAGGACGCCCTGAAACAACCACTAAAGTACATTGGAAACATGTAACATAATACATCCTTGATCTTGGTCATGCAAGGGATTGTACTGTATGATGTAATTGGATACAAAAGTATGTGGTTTTAAAGTAAATTTGGTGGAACATACTTATCCCTGTATGAGTTTGTCACTTATATGGCCGTGCAGACCTTGCAAAAGTAATGCACAACTACTGACATTTGATGAGTCATCGCTTTACATCTATTTAATGTTTGAACCTGTGCATTGTTTCATACATTGCTTCCATAAGAACAATACAATATACACGTTGGTGGAATCTTACTTGTTGTACCTGCAGAAGTTGGCAGAACGTCCATCCCCACTTTATTTATCATTATTGCAATATGACAGTTCAGTTGTGCTGCGTGTCATATTTGTTATGCATTTCGCTCAAATATGAATTACATATCTGAGTGAAAAGCATCCCAAATATGATATGCTAGTAAGAACAATTAATGGTAGCAACACATAGATAAACCTTAAGTTAGAAAAGTTTTTGTAATACTACAAATGTAGTAAAGCTTTGTTCTGTCCAACGATACACATATAAAACATATTTTCTGTCACAGATATGTTGAAATATGTCAGTAAAAATGACAGTTTGGAACGTGCACTGAAAAGTACTTTCTCTTCAGCAGGGAAATGTACACCGAGAAGGGGAAACACTAGTGATGTGCTAAGGTAGGATAGCACTTTATTCAATCCTATGGGGTCATAAACAACTTTAACAGTCAGTTTAAAAGACATGAGTATCTATTACAAATTCTTCCAGAGAAAAGTCACTTTATCTGCAACTAATGCTGCATTTCTACTGCATGGAACGCCACAGATCTACTCAACTTGACTCTGTTTTGATTTTCCAACCGCAAAAGTTGTAGATAGTTCCTGCTACTTTCTTTTGTACCTCGGTCGAGGTTCCAAGCAAGCTGAGCCAATACTAAACGGTGGAGTTAAAATACTGCAGACCACCAACATCCTGCACAAACCCACCATTTCTACCAAGCGACCGTCGATAGTGACAGCATTTATTTTGTATTATCTTGACCCATTTGTTTTTTAATGGCGTACACTATGTACAATATACAATGTACAGTTGACGAAGTGCAGACATTCCTCTGTTTGGTTGCTGATGAAAGGATCCAGCGAGTGTTGAAAATGATGTCACGCCAGTTTCAAGCGGCATCAATATTAGGATTCTAAGAAGCTGAGAATCTGGCCTACACTGACCCTATCTCTAAACACTAACCCTAACTCTAACCCTAACCCTAACCCCTAACCCTAATTCCCAATTTAAAAGGATGCATGCAGCAGAGAACCGGATCATGATCTAACATGGATCAATTTCTTTGATATAAATACCCAAAAATACATATTATCTGTAGTGTCAATACTTCAGCATGTTGATCCTCCAACCCTTTACTTGAATTAATGCTAAATCATGTAAATTGCCATAAATAAGGTGGCAAAATGTGCTCAACGGTCAGAGAGAAAACTACTGTAATTCCAAGCCAAGGATAGAAAATGAGACAATACATTTAAAATATAAAGAGAACAATAGGAAAAGAATTCATGTGGTATAAAGGCAGTTTTTAACTTAGGGCTTGCATTGTGTCTAAGAAATGTGCACTCACAATGTGTCACGGCTTTAAACATGTGAGAGGCAGATTTTAGTGTGAGTGTGTGTGTGTGTGTGTGTTTGTTGCTAGCTCTATCTTATCAGAAACTCCAGATGGAAGTACAATATATACAGGAAGATGACGGCATATGAAGTACATGTTTGTCACTGTCTTTTCGCCTTACAGTAGTGAGGATTAGACTCTATTTATAGTCAGAAGTATGTACAGTACGTGAAGATCAAAGGTTTCAGACGTATGCATCAATTTCATAAACAAATCAAAATTAAATGTACTGTATTGTTTTGTATTGTATTGTTTTGGAAAGGAAAGATCCGGAGATTTACATTACAATCTCTGCTTGAACATAACAGTGATCGGCAAGAATACGAGTCTGCAGCGACATTTGTAAGACATGATCTGACCTAAAGGTCATGAGAGTTCAAATGCAAAACGTGCCAATAATTCTGCGTAAGAGAAATATACTACGATTAATGACAGATAAGCAGGTATTTGGAGTTTGGCTTTACCAGCCTGCAATATGTGAGCATTGTTAGCTTTCTAGGAATCCCAATCACGTTCAAACCGTTCTTCACTGTACCAACAGAAATAAGACCCAAGGTCATTCTCTGGCAATACGCATGAATGGTTTTTTTGTATCCTTCATAATAAAGCCATGAAACAAGAGCGAGTGTGACAAAGATTCATTTATTAGCCCGGCCAAGAAGAAGTCCGGAGTAGGCAGGAATTGGCAACGAAGAAAAATGAATACCCACGAGGAATCTCTGGAAATCAATTTCCAACTAGTTCCTGGCTGCAAACTGCAAACACTATTGGAGTACATACCTGGTTTCGACGATGATATCATAACCCATTTGAAGAATCTGAGATAAGCACTTCTATAGACTCTAATAGATAACTGCTGAAGTATGTTCAAACAAAGGCCAGAAGCAGCTGAGTCGATGTGTAAAGGGACTGAAAGATACATTTTTCCACACTTCACGTATTTTGATGGCAAAATCATTTAAAGATAACACCCACATTCATACAAACACTGCAGCGTCATCGCTATAAAAGTGACACAAACTACCACATCAAGGGACGACATTGGACTCCTTCCTTTCTTTCTCCTCTGCTGTCTACACCTTGAGGGTTTTCTCCCACTGTCTGCTTATGTTGAAACATTTTCTTTGCACACATTCAGTTTGAACTGGAAGTATAGTACGAGTCACTGAAGCGAGACGCTCTCCAAATGTGGTTTCAAGTTGTCTTTAAAGGCTTGGATTACCATTGACACTTATGTGAAGTCTTCACTTCCATTACTGTGAGACACTTTGGATAAAAGTGACACAAGAAAGAAATTGGAATATGTTATACATATTTTATGATACTAATGAAATTATAGAAGGGTTACACTTTCTCCCCTACACACACACACACACACACACACACACACACACACACACACACACACATTCCAAGACTGTGTCCTCCCATACAGTGAGAGTCAGATTAAGAGCAAACAAGGGACACTTCGATTACAGCAGTAAAATGACCCGCTTCACACAAAGTTCACCTCATTTTGGTTGCAAATTAAATGTCGGCTTTGGTTTAGAGAGCTGTGCAGGTATCCTCGTAGAATACCAATATGCTGCGGCCATTCCTCCACATCAACTGTGTTACCCTATAGGGTTGTTTAATGAAATCAAATCAAGTACACATAAAGAGATAAATCTCGAAGTGTTGAACAATTTGAATGATCACAGTGGGAATACACAAACCCATCTCATCAGCGTCAATTAGACTGTAGCCTCTATCATACTAACAATACATCATCATCATCATTAGCGGCTTGACCTTGAGTGTAATCGCGGTATAATTCTGGATGCTTCTTTCCAAAGCACATTACAGTGTGGGTGAATACATGCTTATATAGTCCCGATGGGAATCAAGTCCCTAAACCTGACAGTGTCGCTATAGAAGTGCAGTATCATGCTCTTCTCAGTCATTAAAAGAATCCACTAAGTTATTACCCTTCCCTTTTAAAAAGCCCATCACCTGCGTTTGATTATAAATTCCTATAAGATCCATAATGCTTTCCTGAACCCCAAGACGCTCCACTTGGTATAATACTTTCCCAAACCCCTTCACAGACAGATCACCAGCTCACCAGTGCCACTTAGTCCTCTGCTCCAAGGGTCTTTTCCAATTTGGCTTAAGTGTGAAAAGCTCACCTGAGCCTGGCCCACTTAAGGTTGTTATAGCTGAAGACTGCAGCTACAGGAAGCCTCGTCTTGTCTGAACCTCTTCCATCATAATCTTCTCTCTCACTTACAGACAGCGTTTACTCCCCGCTGGTGCACGTGATGAGTGCCGACACAGCGTTAATGTTATGCTATGTAGCTCAGGTGGTGTCACAAACACATGCTACCCACATGTATCAGTGTGCACAACAACACATGCTATCAGTGTATGCATGAGCAGGCACAGCACATGACAAACAAAGCTGTGTATTACCTGGATTTAAAACAGGCTTTTGCATGTATACATATAGAAAAGTGAATTACATTGAATGATAAGGAGCATGCATAATACATACACATATATGTATTGCATGTAAACAAGATTGTTGATGAAGTAGCCCACTTTTAGTTGTTGCTCACCAACTACAAACTGCATAGATATAGTCTGATTTTAGGTTAGTGAGTACCAACTACAGACTGCATAAACTATCAGGCACATCTCTCCAGAGCCTCCTCCAAAGGAAATAAAAAAAATAAAGGTTTTGCAATCTCAGCCAGAGAGGAAGATATGACAGACTAGTCTAGACTGTCTGTCATAAAGTGTCTCTTGCCCGCTCCCATAGGATGTCTGGTATGAAACATTATTATCAAGTGAATAAGGTAAATCTGATGTGTACTGCTGAAACCTCTCCAAAGCACAAGTATCATACAGTCAAAGCCAGAATTGCTCAACAAGACTGATACAGATGAGCAACACGGCTACCAGGTGATGCCTGACAAACGAAAACAAAACAAAAAAGGGTTACGGTTCAAAGCTCTGCACGCTGGACACAGGTGTTTTTATTTCATCACGGGTAATTAGCTCTGGTTCCAGCTGAGCTGTGCTGTGATTGAAATTAAATAACATCAACAAAGTCCATGTACTAATAACATTGATAAAGGTGTAAGCTGTCGTGACCCAACAGGTGCAACAAAACTAATAGGAGAGTGAGGGAGATGTTGAACATGCACGTCGAAAAAGAGATCTAATCAGGCACAGTGAGTGCCGCTTATTAAAAAGTAAACCAATTATTAAAAAAGTCTTGAGTTGTTTGAAAGTGTTGAGAGTAACAATTACTACAAACATATTCCTGTATATGTTAAGGAGCATGGGGAGGAGATCTCAAGTGGCATTATAAAAAAGCTGATGTATTACCTGTCCCTGAATCAGTAGAACAACATGACGTGAGTCTCAGAAGTCTGTAAGGACATCATCATCTGCATATTAAGTGAGCGCACATAGCATCCCAGATCCAATGTTGAGGAACTAGATGTGATACAAATGCCCATTGTCCTGCTCCAGTGTAACTATATGCAACAAGGATAATCATTGTAGCTGAATAATAATAATAATAAAGTTGAAGGCACAAGCCCAAAGCACCTGTTCTTTTTCTTTGACTCTGACTCTGACTGTGTGCATTTGCATTGTTTTAGCATGAAGGATGTTTTGTTTGTTTCTTTAAACCTGGCCAGTGTTCTTGTGAAAGACACTGCCATGTACAAAACGCCACAAATAATTTCAGATGGGGAAACTGCCAAACAAGATGAGAGTGCAAGACACTGAGCGCAATACTAATGATATGGCATTTGCATGTTTTGCTGAATATCAACTGTTGCAGATAAAATGTCTTTCTGTAGAGGTGGTCAAGTCTATATGTCTTCTATGTTTTACAGAGTAACGTTCAAACCATCAGGATGAACCATTCCTGTGTTTTCAACTTCTGTTCCAGTTATTTATGGGGTCAGGGAAGATATTTTGGTCATACTACCTTTTGTTCTAAATAAAACGTTTGCGGAGGCTTGTCGGGACTGTTTGATGATCATGCCTCCTTTGTCAAGCCACTTTGTTTTCTGTGTCTGTGTCTGTGTTGTTGTTTTTTTTTTTACATTAAGCACCATGCTACAATCTCAGCTTCTTACTAACAAGCTAATACACATGCTCATTTGACCGTGAAAGTGCAAACACACATCCATCCTGTTACATACAACACTCAACACTCCAATCCACAATCCAATTAACCATGTCGTTTTCCTGGGCCTTCGTTGGACTGACTAGTGCTGAATAGTTGCTATGTTTGTTTCACATTTCAGTGGCCATCAGTGGTCATGACCTTGACATGTATTTTTAGTTGAAAACAAATAAAGTTAAACATATATTGACTTTATATTTCATAGATGCAAGTAACCTTCCTCACTTTCTCCTGCTGCATTGATCCAAAAATAGAGCTATGGGTGCATCATCCATGATAATTAAAAAATATTGGCAGCTTAGTTTAGCGTGTGTTTTCACTCCCTACTGACGCTAATCATAGTGGTGACTTCAGTACAGTCAGGACTGGGAAAGGATCCAGCAGCGATGTTCATGGAAGAGGCACCTCTCACCCAGCTGTGCTTATGTAATAGACTAGCTCTTCTGAGCCTGAAATTAATCTAAAACAAATAAATACTATTTTCATGGTTTAATTATATATTCTTTTAAAATGTTTCCAAGCAAGCTGTGAGTGTTACAGCTTTTGAAATATTAGTCACAAAGCAGGATTTGACAGGAGCGTGTGTTCCAGGGCATCAGAGCAACACACACAAGCTGGGGGCCGAGGGAGAGGTCTCAACTAAATATTATTTTTAATTTACCTCCCACTGTGAGAGTGTGTATGTGTGTGTGCTTGTGCATGGGTGGAGGGGGTAGGACCAATTTCAAGATTGAAAAGTGATGTCAACTAGCCAAGAATGCAATAGTTTAATAATTCCTGTCACCGCGCTGACTCACTGACATTTACCATTTCCAAAGGCTGTACGCACATACATCCTGCATACAGATGGTCTCAGTTTTCTTCACACATCAAGGCCCACATATTGTCTAAAATAGATTAACTGTGGGGACTGTGGAAAATGTACTGAAGCACATATTGACACGTGATCCAGTGGCACATTGTTGTCAAATCACCAGAAAAAAAGGTCTTGAGAAATAATAATAATAATAATAATAATAATAATAATAAGCTTTATTTGTATAGCACCTTTCATACACGAATTGCAGCCCAAAGTAATTCACAGCAAAAACATAGTACAAGATTAAACAGAGCATTTACAGTACAATAATCACAGTGTTGATGTAAATGAGTGTGAAGTAGCATTAAGAATAGAATAAAATAGAAGAATTAAATTAGTATAAAATAGCAGAATTAAAATAATATAAAATAGCAGAATTAAATTAGTATAAAATAGCAGAATTATAATAATATAAAATAGCAGAAATAAAATAGTATAAAATAGCACAATTATAATAATATAAAATAGCAGAATTATAATAATATAAAATAGCAGAAATAAAATAGTATAAAATAGCAGAATTATAATAATATAAAATAGCAGAATTATAATAATATAAAATAGCAGAATTATAATAGGATAAAATAGCATTGGCAATCAGCATTGTAAATTAACTCGGATGTCTTGTCCCACAGTATTTGACAAATTCCAATTCATGGCCGACAAAGCTGACCATCATAGTGGAGAAGATATATTCAGATAAAATGTGTGTCAACTGTCAGGTTAACCCCAGTATAGTAACATGTCTGGGTGTCTAAAAACAGCAAATTTACCAAAAGAATATCAAGCAGCACTTCTAATAATATTGGGCAACAGCTTTGCTGCTAAAGCCCCCCACACAATCTCTTCACTCACAAAAAAAAAACCCAGGAGCATCCGGACAAACATTTGGGATTTCTCCAATCTAACCTCCCCCTCAATTTCAGTTGGCGGCTTGCTATGTGTGCCAGCAATCAAGAGAATCTATTGAGCTTCAACCTAGAAGTATTGTTCGTCCTTTCATTCAGCTGTCAGTAATGGACTGGCAAAAAAACTATTTCAACAAACCTAATAGGTGGCACCAAATGCCAGAGACTTTGTATAGTGTGATTGAATGGCGATTTATCACAGTGTGGCCACCTCTTTGGGATTAGAAAGAAAACTATTGTATACAATTCTGAGACGAGCGACAGAAAATGTTGGGTTTCTCTGCAGGTGTCTCCCGTACTGTACATAACTCCCTGCTCCCTCCGGTTTGGTGCCAAAAAACTGACGCGGAAGGAAGAAAGCTGATGCTTCCTTTTTCCCAGCATGACTATAATGAACACAAGCAGTGTCATTAGAGTAGTGCCTCCATTTTGGAAGGTGTAAATACATAACAGGAAGTATGGACGTATATTATGCATGTGCTTCAAAGTGCATTTTCAAGAACTGCTCTCCACATTATGATCAATAGAACCTGTGTTCTGTCACAGTAACAACAGTCAGCGAGGCAAACGGAGGCCAGGCTTTATTGAGGAGAGATTGAATTAGATTATCCAGAATTAGATTAGACCTAATCAACAAGCCACATGTGGAAACAGGCTCGTCCACGTTGTAGTTCTTCAATGCAAAAAAACAGATTACTTGTTGTGATGAGCATTTTCTTCTGCTTGTGTACATTGCAAAAATAATGGATGGATGAGTCAGCAAATTGAGTGACTTTTTGTCCATTTCTAATCTACAGGTATTAGCAAACATTATGTAAGAACATGTACAATCCTTTATGTAAATAAGTGATGTTGAATATGTCTTCCTGCATACATAATGTGGGACCCAGTAACTAATATGTCACCTTGTTACTGTAGCATTTCTCTCAGGCCACTCATTGCAAATCTGAAAATGCTGCAGTGCAGTGGCCAAAGACTTAATTTCCCTAAATTTGCTCGAAACTAATCAGAGATTTTGCACATGTCACATGGATAACCAAAAAAACTAGCAGCAGTCTAGCCCCTGGTTTATTTTAAGTGGATGAATGAACAGACGAACAAATGAATGCAGATTCATAGGCCCTGTTTTATTTAATGAAGCATTTGCTATTTGAAAGAATCTTGCAATGTGTCTCAAGTGAAAACTAGGGCAACAGAGGAGGCGTGTGATATGATTTTGTAGAACAACAAGAATGCACAAAAGGTCAGGGAGGGTTAAATCTCTTTGCTGAGACGATAAGGTATAAGAATCACTATTGTGTTGGCCGAGCAGTGAATCCAAATACAGATGATTAAAGCTGATCCTTAATTATTTATACAATTTCCAATTTATACCATTTAGATTCGCTAAGTCGGCCGGAAAAAAAAACTAGGCGGGGGAAGTGAACCAATAATGCTCTCTCATCCTACATGAACAACTGCTGAGTAATGTCATTAACCTCCAACTGCTGCAGACTGGAGCTGTATTTGAGAAATCCCAAATGGAGCAGGGCGATGATTCTAGAAAAGATTGCACATGTTAACATTTGAAGCAGATTTATTAAATATATATTAAATATGTAATATATAGCATAGATACCCACAGACACACCCACTCACTTGCTGTCTGCACTAAATAAATATAAATACATATTATTATTTATTGTACTGCACAACTCCCCTTTTTTCTTCTTCATATATGTACATGAGCTATATTGATTTTGTGATTATTGTTTTAACTTAAATTGTATATAGTACTCCTTTTTTAGAATATTTTATATATTTTATTTTATTTATTTATTTGACTGCTGGGCTGACATGCTGTCTCTCCCGAACACATTTCAAGCTCATGACTGATACACTGCTATGGGATTGTGATATTGTTTTATTCATATCCATATGTTGAGATGAGTATAGAAAACAGCACTTTAGATGAGATATGCGTGGTACCCACCCTCCTCTCTACCTCACCTACAACCCCCCCCCCCCATCATGATTCTGAAAGACCCTCTTTGACGAGCTTTCTATGTGAAGTTTTCATTTAAATCATGTTAACAAAGAAAGGAGCTGATTCAAGCGTAGTTAGAAGTGCCGCTGCACTCGGCCATGTTATATTGAAAGGTGCATATTGTAAGCCGCAATATAATTCCCTCCGAACATAATTGTCCTTCTTCTTCCTGTAGCTTATTAGCTGCGAGTTATGAATAGAAAAGGTTGATTCATGTGGATTTTGGATTCAATACTGACGATTTAGCTAATCTTTCATCCCTTTTAGGTCATAGATAGCCATTATCCACAAATGTATTAAGCTTGTTGAATTTAATTGACTTTTAACCACTATAGTGAGAGTTATTGAGTTTTACATTCAGGGACAAAATCATAGTGTTTTGACTTTGTATTAAAAGGATCAAAACAGCTTTGAATCTTGTATTATGTTTTTGCTTTGTGTTAAGTTTCGTCTAGCCAGAGACTTCACTGGGATGATAAGCTCATATCCACAACACTTAACAATGCTGGCCCACCGCTGCAGACACTATTAGCTGGGAAATGCTGTGACAAATTTGCCAACTTCATTTCATGCATCACGGTAAATCATGAAAGCACATCGGTAATACCCATCATTCGCTATAACGGCCTTGAGAATAATTGCCTTGGAGGTTAGGGAAGAATTAGTTGTTAATTTCTCATTTGGCGACGGGCAGTATCAGTGGATCCTGGCTGTGAGAAGAAGAGTGTTCACGGGCACTGTGAGTCACCCTCGCATGCAAGTTACCCACTGAATGGCAAGCTTTTACTGCAGCCGAGTTGGGTAAAAATGACTCAAGCTAGCCACACCAAGGCACATCCTGTGTGTGTGTGTGTGTGTGTGTGTGTGTGTGTGTGTGTGTGTGTGTGTGTGTGTGTGTGTGTGTGTGCCTGAGGGAGACTGAAAGGGAAAGAGGGAGACATCACTTAATAATGACTAAATAAACAAATCAATTAGCAGAATACCTCTGGTTCAGAATATCAGCTCTGAATTTAATAGTGATGTATCCTGGGATATCGTCTTGATTCCATCTTTCATCCGCAATAAAAACCTTTCATGAAATCTTCACCAAACAGAATCAGATCCATGTTGTGTATTCAAAACCCTTCAATCCAAACTGGAAACGTAATAAAACGTTACAACAAAAATAAGCGGAGACTAGATAATGTCCTACACTAATCAGACAAAACCTTTCGATGCATTACATTAAATCCAATCTGCCTAAATATATGTTTTAAAGTTAACATTGCCAATGTGCCAAAAGCAGTTCAACACGTGCTTGAACCACTGTGGCTGCACCTGTATTTCAATATGCAACAGAGTATCAGCAGACCTTGCCTAAGTGCTGGAAAGGAATTATAAATGAAACAGAAGGAGAGGGTCTACCCAAGGCGGAGTAATTTGATTTATCATTTATTATTTTGCCATCCTCCGGTGTTATCATGGTTTCTTATCTGAAATGGGAAATTTGATAAATATTGATGTCCTTTACAGGAAATGCAAGCAGGCATGTGTGAGATGCAGGCCGTGGCGTATCTATCACTTTTTATTTTTCCATTGCAAAGCGTTGATTTGTGTGTAAACTGACCCCCTGACAGAAGCCTGAGCCGTGAAGCTCTTAGCACACACACTCTCTCCCTCTCTGTCCCTTTTGTCCTCTTGTCTCTGTCTCCCTGTCAATCATTCATTGATATATACTCTCTACTTTGCTCTCCCGTACTTCACCTTCCACTAGCTAGCACCTCCGATTCTCTTCCTTGCTTTCAGTGCCAGTATTCTCCCCCCCCCCCTCCCTCCTCCCCTCTTATATTCCAACATCTCCCACCCTCTCCCCTCTCACAATATCTCTTTACTCCCATCTCTGTGGAGTTCACCGAGACAAGTGAGAGAGATGAACACAGAATTAATAACAAGACAGCAGTAAAGGAAGGAAGCTCATTCAGCATGCAAAGTGGACCAAAAATAGCAACATCAACTTCTCCTCATGCTTCCAACTGACAAAGAGAAAATGAGAGAAATTAACATGGCATCTGCAGTATATGATTAGCAGTATATATTCCTATGGATAGGAATGATAACAAACACAGTCAAACTATGAATAATTCCACGTCTGCCTCTGCACGCATCCCTGTGATCTGCAAGGGAGCCAACTCAAATCTGTGTCTAATGATCTCTTTAGAAGTCGGAGCTGTTGTCAAAAGGCCCCATCAGGTAATCAGACAAATCAACATGGCGGGAATCTGCAGTTTCTCAATCCCCACTTCAGCTGAGGAGGTCTCCACGAGAACATGAGTAGGTATTCAGACAAGCACCCGAAGAAGGAGTAAAAGTCCCACCTTGTCTTATCACACCTACATGGGCGCATCGAGAACACACACATTCTGTACTAACACACAGTCACACATTCTCCTGCTCTCCTACAATGCTGTGAGCAGAAGGCAGCACGCACACACACACACACACACACACACACACACACACACACACACACACACACACACACATGTAAGTATGGGAAGTATGTGCTTGCAGCTACACAATGAGAACTTACCTCAGTATTATGACACAGTGCCTTCCTGTCAAAACGTTCACAAATGACCAAAACGATCACTGTCAAGTAGACCATGCAAAGTTGTCTCTAAATGATGGGAGCTGAAAATAACAGCAGATCAATAGCAAGTACCAAGTGAAGCATTTCCCCCTCCAGCCTCTGAAAGCATGAGCAACACTGCTGGTGTCGGCACACATTTCTGTTCCCTGCTTCTGTCCCTACACTCTCTCACACTCCCCAGCCAGCCCACCCTCGTTCTCTCCTCCTCTCCATGTCCTAAATAGCTTGCTCTGCTTCATTTCACTGCTCCCCTATCCCATAATGTGTGCTGCTTGCACCTGTCAATATGTTATGAGCAGCAAATCAGGTAGGGAGTGGAAGAAAATGAGACGGATATATAGAAAGAGAGCGAGAGAAGAGAGATATCCTTACCAGCGCTGTAACGAAGAGAATCCAGAAATTGCTTGCTTCATTCCACGGTGGCTGCTCATTAAATCCAAGATACGGGGGAAAGGATTGAAGATTCCATCGAGATGCTGCCCCGAGAGGAGGAAGATGAGATTCTTTAATAGGTGGATTTGAGAGTGTTGTTAGAAAACGTGGTAAATATGCGTAAGGAGAAGGATTTGATATCCAAGTCCAGAGCACTTTAGGAGTCCTGCCCGTCAGCTGCGAAGCCACACGTGTATACACACTGACACATGCGGTTCACACGGCAAGCCACACGCATACTCACGCACACACTCGGGGAGGGTGCCGCCTCTGTTAGTCTCAGCTAGGCTGAAAGATGGAGGGATGGAGACGGAGAGAAAGAGAGACACAGCGGAAGGGAGGGGATCTGGAGGAGGGCAAGGTGGAGGGAGGAGCCGCAGTACATGATGAGAGATTGAGAGAGGGGAGGGAGGAGGAGGAAGAGGGGTGGAGAGAGTCTCTCCATCCTTTTTTCTCCCTCAATTTAAACTGCAATATGATCTATTCTTTTTTAACGTTTCTCATGTTCAACAGCTAAATACAGGCATGAAAGAAACAACACGGAAGCTGTTACAATCAGATATGTGTGTGCATGCGGATGCTGAGTAATTCCTCATGTGCAAAGCCGGACAGATAAATAAGATGGGGAGATGGCTGAGATAGATGAGAACGGAGGAGGTAAGTGCATCTGGCAGAAAGCACAGATCTAAACACATCCTGGGTAGGATAGGATGTCAAGTTGGTGCATTTTAACTTTGCAACAATCACAGCACCTCATCTAACTGTGGCAACCGCAAGCTCTCATCCGATTTAAACCTACCTGCTAGTCATGATAATAATAATCTGATATATGCTTTTAAACCGTGTGCAGCAGCCTACATGAAATGGGAATCTTGGAAAATCCCAGCAAGATATGTTCCTGTGCACCCTCTTTATGAAGACTGGCTCAGAAATGTTATTTATTGTGAAAAGTCAAAGGCGACTGCAATTTTGTCTCACAATAAGAAATAAACTGCAAGTTCAGATCTTCTTCAAGCGAGAGTGAAATTGGACCTGTTATATATATACTGTATTTATCCTTGGGTATTTTCCCTAACAGCCATGTATGCTCCAGTATTGTCCAACCAACCACGCACATTACAAAATATTTCCGCCAATACTTACTTTGAAAAGCACAGCGGGCATCCCTTGCCTGACATGACTCACTCTATATAATCCTACACTGATGATTCATGCTCTAAATCAGCATTCACCTCGGGGCAGGGGTTAAGAGTATGGGTGGCACAAGAGGTCAGGACACCCCACTGCGCTCAGCTTACAGACAGGATTAAGAATCAGTGGAGGGTGGATGGGAGGCTGGTGAGTAGGGCTCCGAGGATATCTCTCTCCGCAGTGCGGCCGTGATTGTCAGTGGACGCCCTTCAGTGGTTGAGACTCATGCTTGGCCTGAGAGGATGAAGATGACTGTCCTTTACACAGCTGGCTTCAATGGTATCACTTCAAGTGTGCACGCTAACAGAAATGGATCAAAACAAAAATAACATACAAAGAATTCTTTGGAATAGTTTTTTCGTTACCAACACTTTGAAATAGACTCGTATGATCTCATGGAGGTTAGTCTCTTACTGGCTGTTGAACATATGACAGTCAGATTAGCTTTGTTAGCTTAGTGCTAATATCAGCATGCTAGCATAATGACAATGCTAACATGCCTAAGATTTAGCAGGTATAATATGTATCATCTTCACCAATAAGCACTACATATAAAATGCAGCTGAGGCTTTGAGAATGTCCTGAATGAAATATGGGTTTTGCCAAAACATTAATAGGTTTGCTGAAGTATATTTTTGTTGCAGAGTCTTCCACTCATACTTTATTAAATATTCGTAGGCAGCACACAGCAGCAGATACAACATGTGCGTCTCCATACTGAATTAAATCATCTGGTACAACAGCGTAAATTCAAAGTCTCACAGTTTTTTGCTGCAGTGGCAGTATTCTGCACATGGATGGGTTCCAACATGCAGGACGTCATCGTTACTGCAGTTAGATACATTTGTCAAAAACATATTCGGAGAGTTGCATATTAATTATTTAGTGTATGATTGTGTTGTGGGACTTAATGCTTCACGGAGAGGAACTTATTTCCCCCTCAAATACACCACAGCATCTCCCCTCCCAGGCTATTTAAAGGGCCTGTACTACATATGTAAAATGATTATATCATAAATAACCTCTAGTGGCTCCATCCAGCTGGATCCTTTAGATTTTCATTCACTGCATAGAAAACATATTACAAACATTTATTAACATCCAACATCTCTTTCCAGAATACAATACGACGGAGGTGAATCAATAATCCACAGAATTAGCGGTGAAATGATCCCCGTGAAACTGTGAGCCTCAAATGTATCGGGGGTGGAATCAGCGATCTCAGAGAAAGATGTATCTCAGCTGACGCAGCCTTGCTAACATTATCGTTTTGATTAAATGTCAAATAGAACCAAATTCTCTGTTATTGTAAGAGTTGAAGAATCCATTATTAGCCTATAACCTTGTTATGAAAGTAGGATGCTGTCTTTGTCACTCGTTAAAATAGCTGATGTGTGCATCCTTTACATAGCTTTTAGGATCAAAAGGAAACTTTCTGAGAAACCCATTCACCCTCCATTGTTACTGTTACTGCTCTGTTATAGCTCCTGAATGTGAGAATATTCGATGTTCAGTATAATACATGTACGCAGGGTCTAACATGTTTTCATAAGGATAGAGAATATTCTGATCTTTCACTTCTGTATCAAACGCAAAATGTGATCAGACAAAGACTATAGCACACTTCTTTTGTAATGTTCACCAAAAGGCAAAGCTTCTTTTTTACTGCTGACATGACACACATGTAAATTGCAGTCATGTGTCACAATATTTGTCAGCAGTGTTGCTGTGTGTGTTGATGATTCATGAGAGTATGAAATGCACGAACACCATTTAGAGCATTGGTCTTCAAAAGGGGGTCCACGACCCCCAGGGGGTCCGCGGAGGTACTGCAGGAGGGTCGCTAAATTGTTTGTAAAATTATAATTGTCTTTTTTTGTATACAATTTTTCTTTTTTTTTGCATATTCACATCCCCCCCCCCCCCCCCCCCCCCTCGCACAGAACTCCGATAGCACCCGCCCCCGTTTGAATACCGCTGCAGTAGGGGGTCCCTGGTCCATGCTACACCAGTTTGGGGGTCCTTGGCCTGAAAAACGTTGAAGACCCCTGATTTATAATATTTATTGTTTTAGAATAATAGTGCAAAAGTACACGTTTCCCTGAATGTCGATCTATCCCTTTAATCAAGGCTGGTAGCGGAATAACACACATATTGTCATTAAATAATCTCCAGAGCCCCTAAACTCCTTAAATATATATAATTTGTGTTTTGTATGCACGCAATATTCTGTGAGCACAATACAATGTGTTGCAAAGAAGACAGATGATATTTTGTGACATGACAGCAACGTGTATGGAAAAGGTTAACGGTGTGATCGAACCTTTAAATCACTGTCGCCAAGAGACGATTGTTTTCCTGCGGCAAGAGACCAAATACTAATTAACTTCAAATCCTTTCAACTCTGTGAAGGAATAAACATTATTATGAGGAGAATACCTGCTCAGTTTGCTCACGTGTAGTACTATCTTGACAGCAGAGATTGTGTGATCAACATTATGGTCCACAGAACAAAACAGTGATTGCGTATCTGTGTGTGAAGCCACTATTTACTGATAGTGCTGTGGTTAGATACTGGATTGATGGTTAGCTGTTGTTTCAGGGCAATTCCTGCATGCACACTGCCACCCAGAGACCTACACATGTCGCAGTGAATGATTAATCTTTTCCCTCTTTTTTTTCCTTTTCTTCCACATCCACAACGAAGAAATGTTGCACCTGCAGTTTCTCTATGCGACGCAAACAGATGCTTCTGCAGGTTTTGTGGAAAAGAGTTGGTGCTTGCAACCAATCATACACAAACATAAATTATTAAATCGTACCTCCAGCAAAGCCTGGACTTTTTGTCCATCCACACAGAAGACAGTTGAAGCTTTCACTCCAATCCAAGCGTTTGCTCTTGTCATTGTTTAGCATTTGCAGCGTGCTCCCCCGGGGAGTGCAGGCACAAAATTGTAGCTTTGTGCATGACAGCATTTCTCCCATCTCAACATCATTGTGACCCCAAGAGGTGTTCAGCCCGTCGAATTTCCCTATGGATCACACAGCCAGTGTAGCATATGCATGCATGCATCATGGAAAATGGCGGGATTGATGTGTGTGTGTGTGTGTGTGCAGATGCTTCAATGCTAAATAAATTGCTCGGGCTCCAGCTACGTATTGCGTATCCTCTGCATTCATGAAAAGGCAAGCTCTACTTCTTGGAATCTCCAGCAACATTACACATATGTGAAAGTTCAATTCATTCACTGTCAAAGATACAATTTATGGAAAAGTGTGTCTATAGCAACAAATGACTGAAGTAGGACAAGAACATGTAATTATCCAGCACGTATCTTTGGGCATATTACCTTTTGTACAATGTATTTGTACTACATGTGTTAGCAATGGCTGTTTCTTAGGTTGCTAATAAGCTCCTGAGTACTTACTTGCAAAACAATATGCCTTTATGAAGGTCTTGTACCCGAACGTTTCAAATATATATATTTTTTTGCAAGTTAGACAGTGTGCGGGAGCTTATTTGCAACTTTTGAGCTACTGGTCCCTCTGCTACGCACCTGTCTCATGAAATAGATGTGCAAAGTGTTTTTCTGTTCATTGCTTTTTATGTAAAAAGAGAAAAAGGGAGATTTAAATAAGGGCCAAGAGCAGACTTTCCTATCCTATAATGAGCATGAGATCTATAGACAATGGGAACGTTGTGTCTCTAATGCAGCAAAAGAGGCAAAAGCAAGCAATGGAGTAGTTAATTACATGCTTGAGTCGGCCATTTGTGTTATCTGTTTTACTGCACATATCAAACTGGCCAACTAGCTTTTGCTTTGCCTATAAATACAAGTCAAAGTTATTTAGAGCCTAGGACACAGAGAGTGTGTCAGATATACAAACTGACTCGTGCATTAACCACCATGCATCATACCTTTTCAATATGTCCGACTCCTGTGCGAGCCTGTCGTTGTAATTCAAAGCTATAGTTTATCAATGCTGTTGTAACGTTTGCAACAATGTGCAGTTTCAACCCTCTACTTAACAGATCTGTGGAATAACAAAGTATTTAAAGTACTGCACAAATTTAGCCCGGGGGCATTGTGACCATATGCGGTCTTGACTAAGCCAAAGAAAGATGTAAACACTTACTCATACTCATATTTGACATTATTACGTTTGTTATTTTCAAGTACAACTCTTTCTTTACTTACAAACATTAAACTAGTTCTCACCTTAAAAGTGATTACATTACTGGCTGTACAATCAGTTCTTGTGTGGAAAAAAAGCTACTCAATGCATATTATAAAAAGGCAATTAGAAGGTGACAATGTTTCCATAAGAGCTGTAATAATACAAGCATACTGTGGGTCATTCAGGTGTCAACTAAATTTAGCAGTACGGAATTAAGCAGACAGTAATTAGCCAATAAGACGGATGTTAATGAACTTGCAGGGAACACTAATGGAGCAGCAGTTTTTTGAGCCACAAATGAGCCATTGGGTAAAACATATAAAGGTCATTCTGTATGCAAATGTATAATCTGCAAGAGAGAAGCACACATTGTGTTCTGATACCAAGGTAGTATCTTGCATCTATAGCAGAGCATCAACTTCCATGTACATAAGTGTGAGACCAAATATACAAATTATAGGAAATGGCTATGGCTTTTATACTTGACATGCATCACGTAAACTGATATTGTATGTGTAGTATTCTGCTAGTTAGCCAAGCCTGGTCAACTTCTCATAATCATCAAACCAAAATAGTAAAAAAATATTGTTCTGCATTGTTAGGAAAGTGCATGCATGTTGTCATATAAAGTAGCATAAACTGAGCTTGGACTGAGACCATAGACCAGGGGTGTCAAACATGCGGCCCGGGCCAACCGGCCCAGAGGGTCCACTCCGGCCCGCGGGATGACTTTGCAAAGTGTAAATATTAGTTGTTTTGATCATAAAGTAAAATACTGTTCCAGATACCTGTGAGAAAATGTGTTGTGCCTTTGTAGATATCAAATTGTGCTGTATGTGGCCCCTGAACTAAAATGAGTTTGACACCCCTGCCACAGACTGTGTGTGAGACGCTCAGGAGCTCGCCAGAAGCTGCACTGCTCACTGCTGAATCCTCCCACCCGGGTGAAGTACCAAGTTTTCAGGGGACTCTCTAAACATGATGGCAAACCTGCCGCTGAAATTAGCGGCAGCAACTGTCGGAGTTTTATAATTGTTGATTTCTTTTTTTTTTTTTTTTCATCTTGCTGACTCAGCTCACCTTGTAACCATAGCAACCAAAGAAACCATGCCACAAGAGACGAAGCAGGAGCTAATTTATTGGTTTACTGGTACATGAGTGTCAATAAATGATGCACTTCTTCACCAGCAGTGAATAAACACATCAAGAAGCAACAAAGTCATCTCCTCTAGGCTAAGACAAATTGTTTCCAATGTTAGTTTCTAAACTTCCAGTGTCAATAATGTCGTGTTGCCACCCAATTCTTCTATTTTAAGCTACAGAGCTGGATTGCAGCAACCTATAGCATATAGTGCAGGTCACTGGTCGAATCTGATGTAGCGGATGATGGCAGAGTCTCAACAGAGAACACTGTCTGCAGGGTTTGCAGGGCTGAAGACACAGTGGTTGCAGCTTACTGTCTGAAATCGCTTCAAGACTTGGAACCTGCTTTTTCAAAATTGGCTAATGTGCAACGCTGAGTGGAAGAAAGTGTTCTGTCCTCCACGAAGTCTAATTGCATTTTCATTCTGGTAACCAACAGCTCTTTGAAACACGTGTTAAAACAACACAGAGGCTTTCTCAATAGCTCGAGTCCTATTCACGATGTAAAAAAATACATACAAATGTTTGCTTTACTTAGATTTTAAGTCCTGCTTTTCTTCATTGGCTGTGTTTATTTGTTGACAGCTAGCAAATGTTCTTGTTGAATCCCCAACTCAATTTCAGCTCCCTTTTCCTCTGTGATTTCCTGAGGAAATTCGTCTTTTTGAATGAATTTTAGAAAGAAAATAGCCTCAGTTGGGTTGATTCAGGCATGAATCAGTTTACTGTCCCGTGGTGTGAACAACCTGTGTTCCAGACATCTGGCCTGCTTCTTCCTGTGTCAGTGGCTGTGTCCCCCCCTCAGCCCTCTCTCATTAGCTTGACCTCTTACCCTGCAGTTTTAATAACCCACAATATTACTACCCCTAGTGACCATGCATATTTATAAGGCCCTCATTATGCCATCACTCAAAGTAATCATTATCCTGGGGCCCATTATAGCAGATTTTTTGGCACTATCTATCGTGGGACTGTTTTCCAATAGACACTGCACGAGCGAGTGTGCTTGGCAGACTTTCCCACCCTAGGGGATCACAGGTGGCATTGAAGAGTGACATAGAATAAACCTTGCATATATTGCTCTACCTAAACAAGCAACAAATTATTAAAATCATCTGGCCAAAAGGGCAAAGCAGACACAAATTATGTAGCCTGCTGGAACGACTCGAAAACACAAAGGAAAGGCTTGGCTATAAACCTGGGCAGTTTCATCTCTCCCTGCCTTCAAGGACTCTATCAGAAAGTATTTTGCATACTTTCCAGCTCAATAACTACACTCACAACCCTTTCTCCCCGTGCTGCTTTTATGTTTGTTTTATTTGCTTTTAGCTGTGTATTGATTGCGCCCGTTCCTGCTGCTGTCTGTAAGTCAAAGATACGAGGTCTATTGTTGTTCCCCACATCTATCCTGGTGCTCATATCGTTTGTGTTGGTATCAGTGTGTGTGTTCTGATCATGCCCCTCGTTTGATTGTCTTCTGCTGCGCTGCTTGCAGCTGTGCGACTGTTGGCCCGCTGTTACTGGTTCTGCCTTCTCTCGTCCTGCCCCGTGTTGTTCTACTTTGTTTTCTTCGTTTGTTCTCTGGCTCTGGTTTTCGATGTGCTGCTTTATCTTTTACTTTGTGAAGCCCCCCCCCGCCCCCTCCCCCCAAGCCCTTTGTTTCACAACGTGAGGCAATTGTGAAATTGTTGAATTCAGAGTTGCACCTATGCTTGCGAACACTGACCACGCCAGCGGCTACTTCTAGCAGAATGTGTAACTTTTCCAATCGACGATGGATCAGTTGATCTGTCAGTCAGATGTCACTATTTTTCAACCAATATTTCAATTACATAATAGAACAAATGTGTATGTTTTGAGTCCGTTTCAGTGTTAGAGTTGTAGAATGTGTTGGATTTGAAAGAGGATCAAGCCACCTACTGAAACACTCGCCAACATTAGAGTGATTGAATTCAAACCTGAAAATATTGAGTAATTAATGCCGTCATTCTTTTCCTATGATCGGCTTTAATAACTTAAAGCTACAGTTGGTAACTTTATTAAAAAATAGGTTCATGAGACTCCTCGGCTCTTATTGGTTCTTTTTATCTGGAATCTTGCGAATGTCATTAGGAGCACCGGGGCAGGCGGAGGAACATGTCTCATAACGACTGCCAGTATATAGTGACAGTTTCAGGACATATGACAGAGAAAGTTACCAACTGCAGCTTGAAACTAAGCCGGATGTTGCACACCTTGCTACACCTAATTTACTAATACAACTGTTAGCTGATCCTTTTTACCTTATTTCAGTCCTGTACTTGACAAACTGTAGAATAAACATGTAAAAAAATAAAATAATGCCACAATTATTATTTAACAGCCATAGTTATAATATAACTATGACATTTCGTTAACTATTCCAGGCACAGAGGCTTTAACCAATTATTTCATGAATACATGAGTTGCACCAACTGTGCAAATGCCTGAATTGAGCCAATACAATATTCCCGTGGTGTTTTATATACAACATGATTGTATTTAAATACAGTTAGGGAAACCTTTTGCCAAAATAGACGATAGAACAGGATGTTAAAATGTAAGGCGTAGCAGCTCGACACATACTTGTCCTAAAGATAAAAATAAAGAAAAACAAACCGCCTTACAGCTGCCAGCTGAAACGCTCTGCAAAGATGGCTGATATCCCAAAACAAGTGCCTTCCGGGTGGGGATTTAATTTTTCATTAATTTACTCAGAAATATGAAGGTTTTGTCAGGAAAGCTCTTGAGGGTATTACCTGCTTCACAATAGAGTGGCTGATTAAATGAAAGTGGCAGTGTCATACACAATGATACATTGAGCATTCAGTGACACAGCAGTGGTATAACGGCTATTTTGTACATATAACCTTCAGTCTGCAGAACCAAGGTTGTACTGCTCATATAACAGAAGTGGGACAAAGCCTGGACACTTGAGCTGATTATTAATTCACCCAGATGAATCGTGGTCAGACAGCTCATATATGTTTGCCGTGGTTAAGGTTTTGTGTTTTATTTTTACTTTTATTTTTCATTATCTAGTCAGACTATGAGATGCATCTTTGCTGCCAGATTCCAGACATTTCAATATACTGAAACATCAAACAGATCCCTTGTGAATTATGGTACAGAGATTCTTATATTTTTACATTTATGAAAATATCCTTTGGTTTGTGGTCAAGGCTTTTGTAGGTCCTGTGAATCTATGCATGTATATCTTTGAACCTACTGGGCTGTGGGTAAAGATTTAGTTTTTGGTGCATAACCACAATGTCAGAACTCCTGTTGTACTTTAGATTTCCATGAACATTAAAGACATTTGTTTATATCTGTTATAAAGCAGACTGTTCCTCAGAGAGAAAGGAAGATAGTAAGGTGTAACACAGCCAGAGAAATCATTTTTAACCCTGTCAGACTGATATCATTGTCCAGCAGTTCCTTTGGCGGTGTGACGCTCATAACTCTGGGCTTCCTGCAGTGTGAACTTCCTCCAAGCTTCTTCAATTGTGCTGCTAAGAATGTTTGCAGTTTGTGACCTGCCATGCCCTCCTATGAATATTTCAAATGAAAAGGCATAAATGTTGAAAAGATTATGAAAAAGTTAAGACCCCATCCCACTGTTAGCGGCTCAAAAGTTTAACTGTGTTCATGAAGAACAACCTTTGCATTATTTAAAATGTGCGGTTTTGTTGTTACTTTGTCTTATTAATTCCGAGCATTGCAACAAAAATAAGTGGTCTTAAGGTCTGCTTGAGCCTTGAGCGTTCACATATAATGCTTCAAAATAAATGCATCCAATCTGGACCTATGACATGTGATATGCGCACACATACGCTTCATTTGATAACTCACAGTAGAGTGGAAACAGGACGATGGCTGAGATATGGGGCTACATGTGACCAAGGCTGGAATTTAATTCAGGACATGTACTTGGTAAATATCCCATCTTTATGAATCACCAATTCTACAATTATACTAAAAATACTTTTAACAAGTTACATGTAGATACATAATGCACCGCTGGCCGTCTGGTCACTGTCTCCTAACGGATTCATACGTTATCACAGGGTCGTCTATTACTTAGGCTCTAATTTAATTCACATTTTTTAACTATAGACTTGACTTAATAACACGTCGCGTCACAATGGCGACTCCCTGATCGTTTTTTAATTTTCGGTTGTCTGTGTGCTATCTGCTAGTGATAGGGAAGTAGTGCTATTTCCATAATGATGATTGCACGTTGGCAACACTTCATTTTCGTGTTATCAGTTCTCAAGGTTGAACTTGTCATATTTCAATAATGAGACTTGCTCTGACATTCACGATTTGTATTTCCTTTGCATTAGGGCGGCTTGCTACATTTATATACTGTAAATGTGATAAGACTTACCTGGGACACTTCAACATCTATGTTTGTTGCCATGATTACTTGATATTATTTTTTCTTGTTATTTATCAACCTTTCCCTGTTACATTTTTAAATAATTTATTTATTCATTCTTTCTTATATAAATTGTCATTTTTTTTCTGTTTTGCCCTATTTTACCTTTATGCCATAGTTTGATTCAGCTGCATGGGCTTAATGACTTGACCCTGGATGTTTATTTAACCCAGGGGTGTCAAACATGCGGCCCGCGGGCCAAAACCGGCCCACCAGAGGGTCCAATCTGGCCCGCGGGATGTGTAAGTGCAAAGTGTAAAAATTAGTTGTTTTGATCATAAAGTAAAATACTGTTCCAAATACCTGTGACAAAATGTTTTGTGCCTTTACATCTACATTCATCATCTGAAGACTCTTCTTCTGGTTATGAATGTTTCACCTTTTTCAATGCATTATAATGTATTCTTTAAAATAGCTATACTTTGCTCGTGTATATCTTTGGTAACTATAAACGGCAATGTCACATGTAACCAACACACCAGGTGCAAGTGTCTTTCTGCTGACTCATTTCCTTCACAGAACTCACTGTCTTTGTTTGGGGCAACAAGAGCTATTCGTAGGTAGAAAGGTGCCTGTGGATTATCCAAAGTAACGGGGAAATTGATTCTTGAAATTGATGTTGCTGTTGAACTTTTAAACGTCTCTTCCAGATGAGGTGAGCTAAAAAATCGAACTTGTTAACCTCCGATGTACTGGCATGTCGAATCTCAAAAACCTTTCGACCTGGGCAAATAAATCCTAAACAAGGCGTGACGCCCCGAGAGGAGAAGGAGAAAATATGCTTTGTGTACATTTGGTGAAGCACTCCTGTTACGTAATTAAATTCTTCACCGCGTGTTTTGAAGTCCAGATTCTCCCAGTTATGTGAAGCTTACGTCCTTAACAAGATGCTGAAATCAGGCTCAGTCGTTGGCTGCAGTAGAATACAAATATCAGACTGAACGCAGCAGAAAGTCTAAGAGACCTGGATTAGATGTTGCTACTGGAGTAGCAAGCAGCAATATTCAGAGAGCTTTTTGAAGAGGGCTGGTTAATGTCGCGCCAGTGTTCATTCTGCTGCACCAGAGCCAGAGGATGTCTGCCTCTGGGGACGCTAAGTGTGTGTGTGTGTGTGTGTGTGTGTGTGTGTGTGTGTGTGTGTGTGTGTGTGTGTGTGTGTGTGTGTGTGTGTGTGTGTGCGTATGTGTGTGTGAGATGTACTGAGCTGCAACCTGGAGCCATTCCAGATTATCCCTCTCTGAGCTTCAATACCCCTGTGTGTGCGGCACACGTACAAACACACACCCACAGACACACAGCAGCGCCCAACATGAATGGATCTAAATTAATGGTTGAATGGTTTTGACTGATCCTCTTCCGGGTTTGTAAGCTCACTCGCTGTCTGTTGTGAAATGTGTTGAGTAAAATTAAACTTGTGCATCACCTTATTATTCCTTCAAGCCATACAATACATACACACACATGCACACGCACATACACACATGCACACACACCTTTGGTGACCCTTACCTGTCAAAGCAACAGGTTGAGGAAAAGTGAGTGTGGGGATGAAATGCTTTATCGTACCATATTTTTCAACTCGGAACATATGCGCTCACATAATTATGACCTTAAGTTGTTGCTGAATTGTACATCAGAAGAATATTAAACAGCTTTACAGTACCAACGTAAATCTAAGAGCCACAAATACATGTAGAACTTTTACATTTTCAATGAATATTTGTAGCAATGGCTAAAACTATTATGTTTGCATATTTGAGGTACATTTCTTTTGGAAGCATGTGGAGACCATTTCCCCGGTAACACTTAAATCAGGTGAATCCCCCTGGACATCTGAATGTTACATTATTCCACATCACTGACTACAGTCAAACAGACCTGTCAAAATGGGGATAAAGTCAGCTTATTCTTAAAGGCACCCTTCCCTTTAATGCTTACAGTGATAACTGAAGGTTACTCGCTCAATAGAGCCGCCATGATAATTGACATTTAGTGATGAAATGCTTCACACAATGAATGCTAAAAGGGGAACTAATTACTGCCTATCTAAGTGTCAATAGCGTCTTCTGCTCTCTTCTAAATGTCAGTTTTACATTGAAATGCTCGAGGCACGGCTGCCAAGCACTAATGGCTGGTCATTGACAGCACGAGCTTTGGAACACACTCTCAGCTAGGATATGACGAACATTATGACAGCTCTCATCTCAATACTGCTGCTTGTCTTTGAAGCTTTAATAATTAAAATGTTCACAACCGAATGACCAGCCACACTATCAGACGGAGTTATAAAGTCCTATAGGCTGTATATAATAGCTAGACGTAGTCCTTGTGACGTCACACATTGGTTTGTGGACTAACATTTTGAAGCCTCAAGTTTGCCGTTGTGGCACGAGGGGGTGTGGGAAAGTGAAATGTTACAATTGCATACCAAAAACACATTGTGAAAGGGTTCAAGTTCTGAAACGAAAACATGGACAACACCCAAACCAGACAACACCGTGGTAGCAACCTGTCAATCACAAGGTAGCCACGCCCTATAAGTATAATCGGCTTTATCATCTGTTTTACCCAAAATGTACTAAATGAACATGATGCTGTATTGAAGAAGACTTGAAACTAGCGGTTAAGTATACCATACATGTGTCAGAATAATGTTTAATCTTATATGATTTGACTTCTTTTTGGAACCAGTAGAGTTCCCCCCTGCTGGATATTAGAGAGAATGCAAGTTTAAGGCACTTCTGCATTGGCTTAACTGTTCAGACCCAGAGGTTGCCACCTGTTAAGTCCTGATATCCCTCTCTTAGTGTGTTGGCGGCTTTGCCACATCATACATGTTATGTGTCTAGTGTAGTAGTGTAGTCTATTTAGTATATTTACTTTCTGCCACTTTAGTCCCACACAATATCCAAAGGTGTACAATACATGAACACTAAAACCACTCATCAGTACCATCGACAGTTATCGACCACTTGTGGATAATATAAGTGAAGTCAGCATATTAACAGTAGTTAATGTGTAAAACATCAATGCCTGTAAACATTAACAGTTTCTTCTTCATTGGTCTGGCACCACTGCGATCAATTGCACAAAAATATTGCCTTACTTATGATTATTTACCAGCATATTGTCACAACAGGAACCCAATTGTTTTTTTTCTGCACCATTCATTCACTTTGGTAAGCTAATGATAACGCTGCTAACAGAACACTTCCCGTACTGGTTTCAAACATAAATGCATGTTAATGCAAGCCTTGTGTTAAGGTTCAGGCCTTTACTGGTAAAATAAAAATAGAAGTGAAAATGCTTTTTGACATATGATTGGTGGACCGGAACAGGTACACGCCAATCACAAGTCGGTCGTCATCAAGGTGGGAGGAGGAGGTGTCGCCGCAGCCAATCAAGGGGCGGCGGTCACACATCCAAATCTGCATACTAAAATAGGGAAAACAAGGTGCATGCATCCACAAAGTAATCCCCGCAGAAAAATAAGGCCGTGGCCATAACACAAGTGAACACTATTAACTATTTACTGGCAGGCTCTATGTTGTTGTAGTTTGGGCTTGTGAGCAAAAAGAAGCAAACGATGGATCTACATTTGTTAGACGTGGGGCAGACTCGTTTACAGTCTGAGAAAATATCCAGCTTGTGAGGTAACATAATGAAGAAAAGCAATACCTATTCCTCATGTACTTGTCCTGTGGACATACAGAGGGCAGCATGTCTGCAGCAGGGCTCTGATCACAGCTGCACACAGCAGCTCAGTGCTGTTAGTAACGTATGTTCACTATCTGTTCACAACAATGGAGACTAGTAATCTTCAAGTAAAAGGTGACGGCTGCATCACTCAGATTAATAACATTGGAATAGATTAGTTGACAACTATTTGGCAAAACCATTTGACTATTAAATATTGGTAGTCCTAAAAAAAACCCTGTTTTAGCGGTAATCACCCAGTCCTGTCCCAGGTTCAAATCTACTGGATAAGCCTACATTGGGCAACTGCGGGTTCATAACCAGCTGGTTCAACAAATGTGAACATTGGACTGGCCTGGCAAATATCATCAGTTTCACTCGAGCTGTGTCATACCTGCACAGTTAATACGATGCATTCAAGAGCAGCACTAAATAAATAATGAACTTAAACTATTATTTTTTATTAATCATCTTTAAAGTCCCTAATCAATTATCTACTTGTATCCATGCTTGCTATCCATTTGAACAAGCTAAAGCTGATTACCTGTGCATCCAGGTGAACACTTGCCATCATTAATCCTGAACCTGCATGTCTGACTGTCACCATTATTGCCCTGTTGGGTTTGTCTCCAATGTGACCCTTACACAAGGCTGTAACAGTTAAGGTCCTGGTACTCATTACCCGTTGCAACACAGGGTCACAACCACTCTGGTCCTGGTGATGGAAGTTCAGGGTTAATCACAGTAACATAGCAATCATGTCAGCTGAGAGAGAAGTGGTGAATGTCAGGGCTTAATATGCTAGCAATGACATTGGAGGCGAGTTAGCAATTGCATCTATACTTGGTCTCTCAGAGGGAGCGTGACAGACCTTCAGTTAGCAGATTGCACTGATTTAACCGACTCCCCCGCCGGATTGTCAAACTCTCTGTTGCTGCCGTTACACAGGCTAGACCTCCATCAGACCGCTCCCGGGGCTGGGATATTCGCCGGGTGTCTCCGAGCCACCGGAGTGGCTGCACACTCCCCTCCTGTGAAGCATTAATATGTCCGCTTGGAAGACGAAACAAAAACACAAATCGTTCCCTCGTCTCTGCCGCACGGACCCAAGCCAACATATAAACTATTGAAACATAACATTACACGGACCAGTACAGCCCCCAGTGCCACAGGAAGAACTAAGCACCACATGAAGATTATAAGACAGCAGAGTTATTTAGACCGAGACAGTTAGACAGTTTCAGCAGTTTGGTCTAATGAAAAGACTGACTGAGACAGTAGAAAATACACAGTAAATATATCAACACTAGAGACCGATATACAGCTGTAGAATACAATACACAATATAAATAATACATTAGAATACTCTAAAGCTTAGACTACAATAAATATGACAAACTACTACAACTAAAATATAAACAGGATAACATACTATAGCTGGCTTTTTTAATAACTGATGGTTTTGAGGATTGATGAGTTTAGATTGTATGGACTCAGTAGTAGAGGTGCAATACTGCCCCCTGTTTCCTTGGAGCAGGTCACTCTGAAATACACATTGAACCTTTAAGCATTGACATTGTTCTGCACTTTTTGTGATGATAAAACTTGTAATAAGTAATATATCTAAAAGATCACTAAACTGGGACTGGTGCTGAGACATACTGGTTCTCATATTCTATGATTACAATATCCAAAGGAACGTTATAATGGCGATGTTGTGGGGAATGTGCAATAGGCCTTGTGTTGTTTATAGCCCCTTAAAGCTTTTTTGTCTCTATCCAATTCACTACTACTCCTCTCTGAAAACAGTAGCAGTCCACTAAAGAGGGTGTGTAACACTCAGAGATTGTTCTGCAATGTTAGAAATGTTCATGTTCCCAGAAGCTACAGAATCATGTGGAGATCTGAGAGATGTTGACAGGTTTAAGCAGTAAATTGTTATAATCTCCAATGCCCTTTCGAATGGCTGCTTTATTACTGCAATCAAAATGCTTCCCCATGTTGTATTGACTTGCATGCATGGTTTGGTAAATAAAGAACATGACAGAGAAACAGAGCATACATGCAAACAGACTTTAATTCCATGTCATGAAATTCAATTTATTATTATTTTTATTATTATTATTACTATTACAAACTTTTGGTTTTGCAAATAGTAAGCTACATAAAAAAACTCTTCACAAAGCCCAAAGCCTTCAAGACTCTCAATACATGTAAGTTGTCTAATTAAATACATTTGTTTGTTTTTATTATGTCATTTATTAACCCTTGGCATATTTGTCTATTATTACAATTTAAAAAAAGTATTATTCATAAACACTTGATCGATATGTCTGTAACAGCAAAAATGTAGACAGGGGTGATCATTGCGCATGTCAACAGTACGATCCGGAAATGAGTAAAAACGTTTCTCTGTTTGACCTGAATGGTGTTTTTTGAATGTGTTTGTCGGTTACATGCCCGGAGAGAGTTGTACTTGTGTAAGATCCTACACTGCGCTGTGGACCATTGTAGCTATTACACTTTTGGATGTGAGACTGGGTTGGCTCTGCTCGTAGACAAATGGTTAAGGGTGCATACTACGTAATCATAGTGCCCCTAGTTTGGGGACCTTCACTGCATGTTTTCCGTCTACCTCTAAAATATACATTAAAAAAAACCCTGATTCAAGACACTACATCCTCGCCCTGTCCACTCTGCTTCAGTATGCATGTTTGCATGGAGGATTTACCATATTAAGTGCCATACCAAGCCCCATCCTCCATGAATCGAATATAGGACCCTGAGGCAGTGTGCCTGCTTGGATACCAACGTGTCCTACTCCAATGCCTCTAACGTAAACACACTGAAAATTGAGTAAACATCATAAAAATGTAAAGTTCTATCTTGCAAGCACAAAGCATCTTTTTATGTAACATCCACTGCTTTGTGGATGTTTGGGATGTACATACTATATCTTTGAGCATGTGTTGCGTTTATATATATATCCACAGCGACAGATGTCTCTTGTTTATGGTGGGGAGTAGTAAAGGCATCCTGCGGTTTACTTGCTTATTAAAACTTTCTCCCTTAATGTAAAGTACCTCCAGCAGATACAGTACAGTGTGAGTGAGACTTGTGAAGTACAAGTTGGGACGTAGTCATTTTGAGAAGTTGTTTAGAAGTCAAACAAAGAAAGGATGCAAAACGATTTTTGAAGGAGGAGAGACATCCGAGTAAAGAGAGAGACTCAGCCTCTCCACCTGTTCACGGATCACATTGGCTGGAATGACCAACTGGAACATCTGCCTCTCTTTCCCCAGCCTGTTAAAAGCATGGCATGTCCAGTTAGCTCAACTGATTACCACCACTGTCAACAAAATACACTGAGTACTTGCTAAAAATCTGTTGGGGCCCAGGTTATGATGACACTGCTCCCGATACAAGCCAGGACCCAGTATGCCTGTTACTTCTCTGGGTTATCTGGTATTTATTTAATTTCATGTCAGATTGTTCTGAGGTCTTACATTAATATTACAAAACCTCATGAATTGATGATATTTATGAATTGAACTGTTGTGATATTTAGCCACATTTTGTCCTCATTCTTCACAAATACATGATCCCAGCAGCACCTGTATATGCAACTGTTTATACAGAATACAGATCAGTCAGATAATACCGCCAACAATTATCTTGGGGAAACTCATTGTGTGCAAGATTTGAAGTAATTTATACAGACCCATATTACCGTGATATTTAAGCATGACATTCTCTAAACATGAAAAACAAATAGCTTGGAAGTGACATGCTGTACCCATGAGTCCTAATTGAAAAGCAGTACACATACCGTATATACATATTTAATTATATATTACAGCGTTCAACAACATTAGTTGGATTTAAAAAAATATATTTGGAGAATACCCTCATTCTGTTGAGTATTTCTAAAGTTACTATATTATTACTTAGATTGTTGGGTTGTATAGTTTCAATCTATTCGCTACAAATTCAAATATTGTCTTCATCAGTGCTGTACTCTGAACATCTCGTGTAATGTCTGGCTGATATATTTGTGGTATGTCAGATGACAAATGGTGTGGCACCTTTTATTTCCGAGGTGACAAAACATTGAACAATATTCTTTGTTTCTCACATCCAGGTTTCAGTCACAGTGCAAAACAACAGCATGGCTGTTACTACTAACTCTGAGAATGAATCACATTATATTTGTTAATTAATATACATAATGGAGCAGGCTGCTCCTCCCAAAACACATGTTAGCCAACACTTCCTTATCATCTACAGCCAATAAAAACAACCGTTAAAAAAACAAAACTTTATTATGTTCCCTTATATATCGAATAGAATCTTGTTTTGAAATGAATATCCCTTTTAATTTTGCAATACAGCCTCCGCACAATACCATGAGATAGGTCGTATCGCTCACCCCTACCTGAAGCCAAACACTTGAACTTCAAAGCTGTTTTTCTCAGACGTGTTTACTGATAAAATGTCATTAGTGCATTGAAGATCCCCTTAAAAGACCCACCTCACTGCATATTAGATCCTTTAAGCTTTTTGAGTAGATTTATGTAATATTTTGTCATCATGTGGTGATTAAGCTCCTCTCTGGTCTAAATGAACATATCAGTTTAGGAGGAGCTGACATCTGGTTGAGAATGAGTTTGATAATGCTTTTAAATTTGGGCATTGCATACACATTTCAGCATCTGTGCTGTTTGCTAATTGCCTTCATCATCACAAATCAAACACTAATTTAAAGCTAAGACAGCTGTAAAATTAGTGTTATGTGGCATCATTGTTATAAAGAATAAAAATTATAAGCAGAATGTTTGACGTGTTAGATAAATTACTTCACAAGTATGGGATGTCAGATCAGCTATCGTTTCCTATGCTTATTGAAGTTTTGTTTCAGTTGCAAACATTGGACCAAAGTAACATTAAGACCATTGAAGTATTTCACTTTTTAGAATGTATTGTCTATGAAGTTTAAAGGCATAACTGTAAAGCAAAAAAAATATATATACATATATTACTTGATGAGCATCATTATATCTGACATAAATAAAATTCCAAGGAAAGAAAAGTAGTTCAACTCACCCAAAATATGCACTACTATTACTGTTTAAATCAGTTTACAAAATGTGCTAATATCTGCTTTTGCACTAGTCCAGAGCAGACTTATGTGGGGGTCACTTTTAATGTGCCAGATGCTACTTGCAGGCTTCCTGTTCAAAAGGCATTTATAGCCATGGTCAAAGCTAAATCACACTTTGATGAAATCGTAAAATTTGTCCATACGTTTTATTTTGCTGTTTGTCCCCACCTCCGCCATTATATGAGCCAGATGGCTGTATAACAGCAACAATAAGACCTTTACAGTGGCTGTACTGAATGGAAATCCACCAAAGCCATTGTTCATCAAGGCTCTATTAAGCTTGCATAATGATGCAGAGAAAGTACCAAGGAAACATACCAAAAGAGCATTATCATTCTTCACCGCCTCTCCAAGGAAGTCAAACAATGCTTTTAAACCTCTGTGACTTCTCTCCGCCTCCTTAAGGGTAATGAGCCTGCCATTGGAATTAGAGGCCAATGAATTAACCCTCGGCCTTGCTTTTAATCAAGCATCAGATCAGCAGCAGATTACTCATCACTACCTCTCCAGTTTCTACAGGCTTAATTATATAGAACTTTGTTCATCCAATGAACTCTGCCCCGCCACAAATTAATGAGTAAAGAAATATCACTACAAAGGTAGTACAATTGTCACTGTATCGCACAATACGTCCTTCAATAGGAATTCCATTGCATTCCAAGACTCCTTTTCTATAGACTGATCTGATAGCAGAGAGGCCTCATGCAAGACAAAAGGAGGAGGATTGTGACAGTGGGAATAATAAAATACTCTGCCACCTGATCTGAAGATATTTTCAATCAAATGCAGAATGCACTGTCTACCATGAGAATTTACGTTGGTCATTATCACAGCGGTCTCCATCCCACCACAGGCAAGTACAAAAGCTGCCCTGTCAGATCTTTGCAGAGACACAAACTGCTCACAGACTGCCCTAGAAGCTGCACTGCATGACGCAGTCTGGAGCACGGTACAGGACACAACCGATGAGTCTGTGGTGTATTTAATTTGTAAAACAACTGTACCCAAGCGGCTAAATCATTCCACAACCAGAAACCATGGAATAACAGAATAATTTATGATACCATAAACACACAAAGACAGCATCTGTTGGGGGTCGTCTAACATTTATAAACATATTCACAATTATATTAAACCTGTTCCCAGCTCAGTCTGTCATACCTACATGCTTTGTGAAGCCCACCATCATTCCTGTGCCCGAGAAAACAAGACCAGCCTGCCTGAATGACTACCGCCAAGTGGCACTCTTCTCTGTAGTGATGAAGTGTTTTGAACGGCTGGCTGGTCAATCATTACATCTGCTTCTCACTACTGAGCACACTGGACCCACTACAGTTTACCTACCGTCCTAACCGATCAACCGAAGACACCATCGCACACATACTCCACACACCCCTATCTCACCTGGATAAGAAAGGGAGGTATGTGAGGTTGCTGTTCATCGACTACGGTTAAGCGTTTAACACCACAGTTCCCTGCAGACTCGTTACAAAGCTCAAGGACCTAGAATTAGACAAGTCTATGTGCATGTGGATCCTTGACTTCCTGACGAGCACACCCCAGGTGTTGAGGGAGTTCTACCTGGTTTCCTGAGCGTCAGCAAGACTAACAAGCGGATAGTTGACTTCGGGAAAAAGCAGGGAAGGAGCTATGCCACTCTATCAACAGGTCCTCGGTGGAGGGGGTGGACAGCTTCAAGTTTGGTTTCCACAACACCAGGGCCGGACGTGTGCTCTGCATACTGACTCAGTAGTTAGAAAGGCAGGGCAGATATTATTTTACATCCAGATGCTTTAAGGAAATTCCCCTCAAATACTGAGGAACCTCTACTCCTGCATATTGAGTGTCCTGACATGGGTTTGTATTACCTGGTAATGAAACTGCACTGAAAAGGACTGCAAGACACTGCACAGAGTGGTTCTGTCCGCTGAACACACAATTGCGCTGCTCAACCCTGCCTAATGGATATTTACACCAGGCAATTCAAATTCTCAAAAATAAGGCTAGAAGAATCATTAAGGATCCCAACCGATAACGGCCTTTTCTTGCTGTTGAGGTTGGGGAGAAGGAACCGGATTGAACAGGCCAGCACTGCCCTCAGGCCTCTTGGATCCTCCCCCCAATCATACACATGTATTTATTACCATTCATATTTTATTTAAAATCTTTTTAACAGACAACATTGGAACCAAATTTCACTGGAATTGTGCCTTGTATGATTACATGTGACAAATAAAAATTGATTGATTGTATTGTGATTACTGAGGGTTGCAATAAACACACAGCAAGCCACAGCGGAAAGTTGACGTAGTTAAACCATCATAAACTGTGAATTGAATGACAAAGAGCCACCCCTCCCTACTGCCGTAGGGAAACTACTGTACACAAAGGTTGTGAGATGAAGGTGCTTTTAAATTTGTATTTTAGTTGCACTACTTGGATCATAAGAAAGAAATTAAATCTAGCATTGTGTTGAGTTTAAAGCCAATTTAAACAGAACAATCAATGTTGTTAATGTTTTCAGTAAGGGTTGGTATTGGAAGGCTGATTGTACAGTAGTGAAAGCATTTTATGACTTGATTCATCTTATCTATTTAGTTCTTACAGCTGATTATTTGAAAGATCATTATGATGAACAATGACAACTGTCATGTTGAGGTGGATCTTTTGTTTGAAACACACTATTAAATTGTTACTGGCATTTGCTTTCTTTTTTTTCTGACAAACTGGAGGTAAAAAAAGAAAAACTAAATATGAATGAAAGAACACATTCTATGCTTAACATTTGCATAACAATCCCTGGCCTTTCTCTGACATTTAATATAGCCTATGAATTATAATCAGCCCCAATAATGAGATGAGAAATACCAAGTGTCAGTAAAAGGTTTGCCTCAAATGAATCGCTAGCCCCCCCCCCCCCAATCTTGAAATGTAAACTTAAACTTAAAGGTTCTATAGACGGCATTCAGACCATTAATAAAACAACAAACAAGTATTTGCTATGTCACACTCCCTCTCTGAGTGTTGTATTCCGAGCTTCACTGTTCTTTGTTTTGATAGTCGGGCTGGACATGCATGCATGTTAGTGCGTTTGAGTGCATGTGAGTCCCTATGTGTGTGTCCCACAGGCTAGCTAATCGCTGCCACACTGCACTGCACTCATACGGCGTTTTCCACTTATAACATCGTCCAGACCCACAGTAGCGATTCCCCCTCAGGTTGACACTGTTAGCTCTGTCAGCTCTGTTGCCATTATTAGTGCTGTTAGCAGCGCTAGCTGCTGGTTGCCTGTCATATATTACCCTTTTTAAAGGCAAAAGCCATAATTTTCGATGTTTTTTCCACACTAAATATGTGGGTGACTCAAGAAATGTTTCTGCAAAGAAAGTAAACATCTACAGTAAATACAAATGCAGCTCTTCAGACGTGACAACTCAATGCCTTAAGGCATCAATTTAAAAGTAATGAGCCGAGTGTCACAATACCAAGGTTGTGCGACAACTCCCATGCATAATACTAGAAGAAACTAAAGGGCCGTACATGATGGACACTGTATTCTTCCTTCCATGTACACATCTTTGTTATTTCCAGTTGATTGTTCAGTTATCTTGCGGGAAAGAAAAGGCATCATGAGCACACTGAACTGTCCTCACTAGAAAAACAACAGCAACAACATCACAATTAGAGCACAATTATCACCCAATCTACTACCAACAGTAATTGGTTTTATTCAGTAATATTCCAGAAATCTCCACTGCCTTAATGGGAAAAAAAGACACATGCATCAAGTAGCCCACATTATGAAATACTGCAGAGAAAATGCCACGTGATAGGGATGTACATATTGATATGCTTTTGCATCAGTAATCTATGAAAATATACTGTGCTGCTATAAGGGGAGGAGAGTGAGACGTGGCCGCCTCTCCTTCCCGCAGTGGCTCAGAGTTTGACGGTTGCTGTCTGTTATTTGATCGTGCAGTTTTAACTCTGAAAGGTACTGTGCTGTTAAATGTCTTGGATTGGTGCATCCTGGCTCCAGATTGTGATTGACTGCTTAGTTCAATGCTTACACAAAATCGGGATGAATGTTGAAACCACGTGTTTGCATCATAACTATCGGACACACCTGTAGACTGTCTTTCAATGCTTGTGCACATACATTTGGGAATATGGAGGTCCTATCACCTCAACCACTAAAGAAAGAAAGTGTGACGTTATACACACTGTATATTGAACCTTTATATTAGACTGAAAACCAAAGACTAGCACTCCTGGGAACAGTAAAAGAAAAACCTACAGCATTATCATTTCTGCTCTTCCTCATATTTTCTGTTTGTGTTCTTGCCGCAGGCTCAGCAATCCATCTCTGCCGGCTTGTTCCACATGCAAACTTAATCAAATCACAAAACAAAAGAGGTAAAGCTCTCCAAGAGCTTGTGTGTAATTGCATTAAATTTCATTGCAAAGGATCATACTTTCATTCACCATTGTGTTAAAATTGTGTCGGGTCTGCATTTGGTTCTTTACAGAAATAGTTCAGTACAGTAGTTTCATATACCAGTAGAAATGTTAATTCAATTCATGATATCTGGAATTTATTATTTAACAGAAAACACATGAAAACTCTCTGTCTTCCTGGTGAGACAGTGTGACAGTGTCCAATAGTTGGATTGGTTTCACATAATGGACGGATGGATACTTATTCTTTCCTCCAGTTAATTGACAAAATCAAGAAAAGAATACCTGCTTGTATGGATTACAGAGATAACAAATGTAATTTGCCATATGTCTTACTTTTAAGAACGGTCTTTATAAGTTTGTCAAACAATTTTTTAAAAGTCAGTTTAAATCCAAATCACAAAAAGTTGGTTTTATCTTCAAACTGTTTTTATAGATGTTTTGACATTTTTGTTGATATGGATGAAATTACTAAACTGAAACCTTTCAAGGCAGCGTTTAAGAAAATCCAACATATCAATCATCTTGTAGCGATTCATCCAACAGCCACAATGAGACTAATCTTTTAATGTCCATGGTTTATCCCCCAGATAAAACAAGATCATATAATTACATTTCATTTAGCTGACACTTTTGTCCAAAGCGACTTACAATAAGTGCAAACAATCATGAGGACACAACTCCAAAGAGCAAAGAATCTTGCAAGTACATTAGCTTCAAATAAGCCAAACCAATTTAAGTGCTACTTACAGAAATAAGATATTTTATAAAATAAAATAAAATAAAATAGAAAGGTCAGTCGGGCTGCTGCATTCTTGATGAGCTGTAGAGGTCGGATGGCACATGTAGGTAGTCCAGCCAGGAGGGAGTTGCAGTAGTCAAGGCGTGAAATGACAAGAGCCTTGACTAGAACCTGCGTCGCATTCTTGGTCAGTACGGGACGTATCCTCCTGATGTTGTAAAGAGTGTATCTGCAGGAGCGGGCTGTTGCAGCAATGATGGCATTAAAAGACAGATGGTCGTCCAGTGTCACATCCACATTCCTTGCAGTCCGAGTCGGGAAACAACAGAGGTGCCTATGTTAATTGTTAGGTTTTGAATGGGAGAGCCGTTCCCGGAAGGAAAAGCGATTCGGTCTTGTCGAGGTTGAGTTTCAAGTGATGTGCGGTCATCACCAGAGAGATATCAGCCAGACAAGCAGAGATTTGTGCTTCCATCTGGGTTTCAGATCTGGGAAAAGACAGAATCAGTTGAGTGTCATCTGAATAGCTGTGGTAGGAGAAGCTAAATTAATTGGTGTACAGAAAAAAGAGGAGGGGACCCAGGACGGAGCCCTGAGGAACCCCAGTGGTGAGTTGACAGGGGTATCCAAGTTAACCTGTAGGTGCGGCCCTTTAGGTAGGGATTGAGCAGGGAGATAGCAGAGCCCGAGGCTCCCAGTTCTTGGAGGGTGTAAAGGAGGTTTTGGTGGTTGGTGTTGAACACAGCAGAAGGACAACAGAGGAGAGGGAGACTGCTCGAGCAGTGTGAATTTCCTCAGTGACAGCGATAAGGGCACTCTCAGTTATGTGGCCGGTCTTGAAACCAGATTGGTGTGGCTCAAGAAGGTTGTTCTGGTGTTAAGAATGAATTTAGAGTGTATTAATACAAATCCTTATAATCAAGTAACATTTCTCAAAGTGAAAGAGTATGTCTGTCCATAGCCATGAAAATATGCACTGTATACATATCACTGCCTCACTGACAGTCGTTTCTTGTTCAAGGTTGGCTGCGGAAAGAAAACAACCTGCAACCTTCCAGCCAGAGAACGGTCCCTGTCATCCTCAGAAATATGAGGCCACGGTATGTCAAGGCCTGACAACAATTTGGCTCACACTCAGACTGTCAGGAAAGCACTGCAGACACTCCTGCTTTATACTTTTAATAACAATACGTTCTTCTGTTAACATAGAGTTAAAGCTGAACTTTTGACTCCCCCCTTTGGTGGTGAGAATAATACCATATGGAAGAAACCATAGCGACGGAGCAGCAACTCCAGAGCAAGATTCTGGAGTGAATGCTCCAGATAAAAAAGAAACTTTGCGTTCAGAGAAAGGATTAAAGTCCAAAAACACATAGAAAGTGCTCCTGCGGGCGAAGTAGATGCGGCAAGCTCACGTTCAGGCATAAGTGTGCCAGCATGTGAAAGTCGACACAGACGGCAGACGCCACAACTCCAGTATACTGCGAAATGTAAACTTGTTTAGCAAGGGCTTGAATGTAACAGACGTTCATTTATGTGTAAAATTCCCTGTACTCCAGATTTAAAATGTAATTAATATGACACATAGTCATTTACTTGAGCAATGACGACATTAGATTTGATGACAGGTTCCAACAGCGGGTGTTTAAGTCTTTAGTCGCTTTGTTTTTTTCCATATTAATTTATAATGGGCACTTATATATGAATGTTGTTGTTATGTATGTTTACATATCTGTGAATGTAAACCAGGACTGAAATAAAATGTAAACACTGATACACAGTGTGCCTAGCTGACAATTATCTGGGAGAAAAAACTGCTCATGGGGTTTTACTGCACCTTTAAATTCAGACTGTCAAGGCTCACCATGTAACCTCAATATCATCTATGCTTTTGCTTCCTTATGTTGGACAACTAAAAATTGCTATTCATTTATTTATGATATTTAAAAGCACAGTGAATTACACCATGCACATTTTTAGGACATGAGATGGACTGTGGCACCGATTTGCTCTCAGTAGGTAGCTTCATAATCACCCGGAGGAACAGATTGCTCACTTACATTTTTGTCGTGTCATCATTTCCGGCTGCGGAAAGAATTGGCTGATCTTAGCACTGTTGGCAACCAAAGTCCAGCCAATTTGTCAAACTTCCTAACAGAAGATGAAGTAAACACTGTGTACAGACATATTAAAACATCCTTACTAATATGGAGGTGTAGACCTACGTCTCAATAGTTTTAAGGCTTAAAATCCTAATTTAACCTGCCACCTTCCCTTGAAATATATTTTCACTTGGGAAATAGTGATGCTAATTTTTGTGGACTTGAAGTTGATCTGAATTGATTGATACCGAACTTATAGAAAAATCCCAGCAGTAGCTTTTATGACTACTTTAAAGCATAAATTACCTGCTCATTTTTCTCTAACCATGATGCATTGTCTGTTGGTGAGGATAACTCGGAGACTTTTTGCTGTGGGGTTAAGAGATTGGGGGATAATTAAATTTACCCATTTGCCAAATATTACTATCTAACTTCATTTATGCAAGTACAATACCAAACCTATTGGCAATAAGCCTCTTAAAAAATTACACAATCATTAAGCAATCACATTTAGCACATTTTTGGCAGATACATCAGAGTTTCATTATGTTTTCATAGTGGTAGCTCTTACTGCTATCACTGTTCCACAGGCTTGTGTAATCTACTTCATGCCTAAACAGCACCAACCATTTTTCTGCAGCACAAACCATTTATCTCAGAAATTGAAATCAGCAACATTGTTGCCGTGTAGTGTTTAGGGACATGTGTAAACCTGTCGCTGAGTAAACTCAAGATATGTGAAACAGAGCAGAGCAGGCATGTATTGTCTGCGTATGACCATGATAGATGACTCCGTGTTTAAAGGTGCACTCTCCTGCATTTTTCCCCTAACCCACTGATATACGTATGTGGCTACTTACAGAGTCACATGGAAGTCCCTTTGGACACAAGCTAAATGTAATGTAATGAAATATTTATATGTGCGTAATATGAAAGTTGCCATCATCCTTTGGAGTTCCACAGGCTTTAAAAACACCCATGTGACAGTTGTAGCTTTAAAGTACCTGAATAGATAACTATGACACAATCAATCAGGTGTTTATGTAAAACTAATGTTACAAGTCAATTTCACCCTATTACATAATACATAACAATAAACCACTGACAAACACTTATGTCCCTTATTTAATTCATAATTTAATTGAGGTAATTTGAGCGTGTTACAAAATACCTATAATGTAATCGGAGCTTCTGACTGTGTCTGCAGTTGTTCATATTCAGAGACATGAATCATAACAGAAGTTGTTATCCTGTACAGTATACAGGATATTAAAACAGCCAATTTTGGCCATATAGTCTCATTAGTCTTCAATCGTGAATAAAATGACGGATATTTGAATAGTAAGCCAGCGGTGTCTAAGGAAAATAATTCATTAATTCTGTTTGGACGAGCACCTTTTGCCTGCATATTTGTTTACTACTCCACCTGCAAACTGCTGCTGAGTGGACGCAAAGAGACGAGGCTATGATTGTACTCTTCTATGAGATTATATTCTGATATTAACGTGCCCTCATTTGTACTGCTCTGTTATTTAGGGTATACATTTTTAGAAGTATAATTATCTGATCAAGATGTGCCTTTAAGTTATATCATGTTACATTACACATTGAAAACACATTAGCCATGGCAAATTACCCAGGGACTACAGTTCTTGTTCCTGCTTACTTTGGCCACGAGACAGTGTAGACAGAAGGAAACAGTGACACGACAGGACCACCATCAAGAAGGAGTCACTAGCGCTAAACAACAAGGTCATGATCCCTCACTGGCTTCCCACCCATTCACACTGTCTATTGAGTTCTGTGAGGCCAAGCCAGAAGCGGCGCTGCCAGGGATTTCACTGCTGTGGTGGGCGAGTGCTGTTTCTCCTTTACCAATCAGTGTGATTCCTTTAGTGATATACACTAGCAACATCATAGCTCAGGCTGAATTGGTCAAACGGTGTATCAAAAACTACTCTGCATATTAATGACGTAACAAACAGTTTGTATTTAGTCTGCAGATATTTATGTGCCAGTTATGATAGATAGATACTTTATTCATCCCGAGGGAAATTTAGGCATCCAGTAGCTTAAAAATAAAATGAAAAATAAGAGGATACTGTGGTTATGGTATTCAAATTGAGTCACGTTTTCAAACACTGTCAGATTTGATGTGATTTTTGAATAATCTATAAACTACAAGTTAATTAGACTAAGCCTTGGTCAGCAGTTCATAAAAGCAAGTGATAAATGCATTATTGCCATAGTAACTGAAACAGTGCATGTGAAGAATAGCTATTGCTTGAGCCCATACATATGCATTCACTGTACATTATGTAGGAGTGGGATATCCTCACAGACTGAGCTACAATGAAGCAAAATAAATGGTGATCCAGGTTTAACTGCATGGCTGTTAGCCCTTGGGATTCCAACCATGTGTGCACTGCTGAAAAGAAGCCAATTAAGGAATGTACATTGAAACTGGGAATACAAGAAAAGCTCAGCACTACAGCTCCAGAGAGTAACACAAGAGTTACAAGTCATTCCTTTATTACAATTAATTACTAAAGGGGAAAAGTATAGCAAAGCCCCACAATACCTCATTAAAAACGTACAGTATGTCCGTTTGCATCTCACTGTGCTCTAATAAATGAGTATGAGGTTGCGTAATTTGTATTGTGAAGAACGAAGTCAAATGTCTGACGTCTATGCAGCTTTTTCCATACGTGTAAAAAAGAGGTTGTGTAGCACTTTATAGATTATCATTCCCTAGGAATACAGTATGCTGAGTCACTTATATGTTGTCCATCCGATTAACTGGAACATGCTTTTATGTGCCCTTTGTTTTTATAAAGGCAAGGACATGTGGACTTGAATTTGAATGTTAACTGACTGGACTGTCACATTTGCAGGCAGCTCTATTGTCAACCCTGAGATGAACAAAGATACCTGTCGTATCGCCATGTTCTTGTTTCCCTGCTAACGGCAATAGGAGGTGAAGCCTTGTCCAATTGTGGTTTTGTTACACTTTGCTGTTGATGCATGCAATTTAGAACAGTTGGATGCAAGATACCTGCCGACGGTAAACTGCCATTATTAATATATTTTTGTGGATTTGTACTGGTCTAAAAGAACAGGGGGGTCATGAAACCAATAAAGCTTTTAAATTGGGTTCCTAAAAATAGCTGAGAAACCACAGTGGTAGAGACACTGAGTGTTCAAGCAACATGCAAACAAATATGTATTAGAACAATATGTATTTAAGAACAAATATGTATTTAAGGAGTAATGTAGCTATACAAATATACAGTATATATATATATATATATATATATATATATATATATATATATATATATATATATATATATATATACTGTATATGTATATTTTGTTTTTGTTTTGTTTTTTTCAACATTTGCTGACATTTCTTTCAGCCTCTGCCCATGCTTGACATAATCGAAAAACATATACAATATAGATGCTGAATGTGTCAAATCTTTGCTTAAAACAACATGGTTAAAGTATTGAGAAAGCTGAACATGTTTTTAATAAAACTAACAGTTTTGGGAGCTATTTAATAACAATATATCCCCTTCGGTCCATGCTTTCACCCAAAACACCTACACAATTCTAAGAGTGAATACATATCAAGGGTTGTTGGCCCCAGCGGGAATCCACCAACTGTAGCAGCCAAATCAAGAGGAACAACAATCTGCTGTGCAAAAGTATGTTAAAATCTAAAAGCTCTGTCGCAGTTCAGTTGCAATGGTGATCTCTACAAGGAAGATTGATTGCACCCATTCTTACTTTGTGTGAGACCTTTAAGTATCTTACCACTTGCACACATGTACACACACACACACACACACACACACACACCGAACCAAACACAAGAGAACAAACAGACTCCGGCAGGAAATAGCATGTGACCCTCCACCTTATCGCTTGCAATCGATGACTAACAGTGTTTCCTTAGCACTTAGCCTCCCTGACAAGTGAACCAGTGTTTCTCCCACACAGCCAAAGCCCGTTTCTACAGGGAGGGGAGGCAGGCCTCCATCAGACATGCCTGGGGGTCTGGGTTAATACTCTGTTGTCATAGTTTGTCAGTTTGTAGGATTTACAGTTAATGGTTGTCTAATTTATTTATTCAGCATCGTTTTATCTCCATATCTCCATATCTCCTGTAGAGATGGGAAACTGAAGTCAAATGACCGCTGATAAATTAAAGGAGCATTCCACTGATTTACCCACAAAGATCAGATCAAAGAAACTAAAAAGATGCAATGTTTTCACATTTTCTTGTTGGATTGGCCCATTCGGTTCAGTACTTTGACTACTTCTTCTGGCCATTGTGTTACGGGTGTAAAAGGGAAGTGATGCTGTGCAAAAAGGCTGGTGTGTGTTGTATGTAAGACTTACTATACAAAATAATAATACAGTTGGTTCGATTTGCCTTTAGTCAGTTGTTGCCCCACCACGTGTCGCCAGAAAAGCTTTATTTCATCTCGGCTTTGAAGTATCAGGAACATCATTCTTTCAAAATGTTCCCTCATTGTTAATGTTTTAAGGATGCCACTCCAAAAGGTCCAAACAAATGGGTTGTGATCGGATCATTACGAAGGCCATGGCATATGAGTCATATTGTTTTCATGCTCATCAAACCGCTCACTCACTCATTGTACCCTTTTTGGGCATATCTACCTTGCTATTTGCTCAATTTGTCACACTTGAAACATAAGTAGAGCATACATTTTATTTGCATACCCATCATTATTTTGAAGTTGAAAATCTGGGCATTTGATTTTTTCAACAGATTACTGATTTATATATAATTTACATCAAATTAACCATTATCGCCATTAGTTACAAATAAGTACCATCAATTCAGCTGTGTGAAAGTGCGTTCCTGTGAGTCTGACCGATTATATTCCAGTCACAAATTACTTCTAAATGATCTGTCCCACTGTGCCTTCCCCTGGCCACATCCCACCTACTCAAATCTACAGATGAGTGTGGGAGGAAGTGAAGTGCTCTCTGCATGTCTGCCTATCCACAGGATGCTGGTGCCAGAGAGCCTCGGATAAGGAGATTCAAGTGTGCATATCGAAAGGCCAATGGAGACAGATGGAGGACAGGGACGTTTGGACAAGCCCCTCTCGTATCGCCTGTGAAAACATGTGAGGTATTTTTCTGCCTGTCATTGCCTGTGGTATAAATTACTGCTTACCCAAAAGAGATGCCATGCACAGTGTAAGAGAGATAAATGGTTTGTATGCTGCTGGCATGGAGCACTGGCTCCCCACTGATATTAGCTCAATAATACTAGCAATGTCTCCCCCTCCAACTTCGGTCAAAAATGTATCAACAAGACAAATATCTGCGCAGCATTTGTGTTACATTCCTCATGGATTTTCAAATTATCCAAAACCCAGAAGAACTGAGAAATCCTAAATCAAGCCATAATTCATAGGGAATTGAGCCTAAATGGCTTTCTGGCGCAAATGAGGCTTTTCAAGTGATGTGGCTTGGCGCTGCCTCTTGCCATGGGGACAAGCCTGATTAGCATTATGTTGATGGATCAGAGGAGGGGTAGAGTCATCATTTAGAAGACCTTTGATACTGGCACCATAGATCCAGAATGCTCTAGCTATATCACTGCCTATCATAAGGTTTTGACAGCCCTTGACCTTGCAGTTGTTTCTCCAAGAAAATAACGCCATAAACCAACAAGCTTTGTTCTTTTTGCCCATACAGTCGATGCGGAAGTGTAACCACAAAAACGGTGCCTTGCCAGTTTGTTAATCTCCTGTAAGGCTGGGATTAGGTATGATGGGGTGTTATTTGTGGTAATGCAATGTGCATGTATTTGCATTCAGACAAGGAATCACTTTCATCCAAACAGCACAGAACCTGTTTAGTCAAGGAGTGTTTTTTCAACTCTAATGTATGGGCAAATGTATCAGTTGTATGGTCTTTATGATGCAGAGGAAATATTTGTAATTAATCTTGTTTAAAAGCATCTCCTCGTGCTAGAGGTTAAGGTGGTTTGTGTGTAATTGATGTTTGCTTGATGAAAAACTAGGAAGCGAAAAACTAGAAAAACTAGGAAGCGTTACAACAAAACCAGACTTAAAAGACCATATGCTCACAGTGATGTTGCTTTGTATTTGTTAGAGTGAGATGCTTATATGTACCATTACAATTTCCAAAACTCTCACAGGCTCCTCTCTAAATCGTAAATCGTTCAGTCACAGGCTGAAAAGTTGCAAGAAAACATCTTTAGTGATTTTAATATAAATGATTTCAAACTCTCAAGTTCCATCTTGTAAAGAGAGTTGTGAGATCAATGGGGGCCAAAATGCAAACCTTCTCGATGCTATTTAGCTTTAACTGCCAGGGAACTGTAGCTGACGATGAGGATGATGTTTGGTGATGTTCCAGAACAGTTACTAAAATGGACCTTGTGGTGACATTCTTTTCAACAGTTGTTTCCAAGGTCAAAAAAGATCTTTGGCCGTCAACTTTTCAGTCAATGTGAATGAGAAGTCTACTCAGAATCATGAATGGTTTGATCATCTACAGTTCTACGGCCATTGAGCAAACTGAATCTGATGATGTGGACTGTGTGATACTGCCGTAAGCTCTAGTGTGCAGCATGTGAATGTGATCATCTGTCTGTATGTGTTAGTCCAGTCTCGTGACCTATCCAGGGTCTGCCTCCCACCCACTGAGATCGAGCCCCCAGTGACCCTGAACACAACAAGCAGTTTATCAAATGAATGGATGTCTGGATGCCCCTGACATGAGCATGTTCCTGTTCTTACAAAATGTAAAATCAATAAAGTTGGCCCTTGTTTTCAGTCACAACTGGAGAAAGCATTCATACGTAAACTGTAACAGATCGAATCCTAATTGTGTGTATTGCACTTGTGTTTTCACATGCCACTTATCATTGTAAGATCCTAATCTGTAATGTCTTTCTTTACCTAATATTAGACCATAAATGTTTGTGTCTGGCGTCTCTCTTCTTACACTAAACATAACAGATGTCCATTTTACAACATTATCTACAAAGTTCCCCTTGGGGATTTTGCTCATTCGCCCACTAAAAAAAGGAAGGAATGAATCATTTATTCCTTAGGAGCCATTGGGCCCTCTTATTTGGTATCAAGCAGTACCACAACCACCACTGACAACGAGCAAGGTCATTAGTGGAAAGGGAGAGAGAGCCTTTGGTCCACAGGGACTATGTGGGTATTGGACATGATCCCGCAATGAAACATACAGGTGATGACAGAGAGAGAGAGAGAGAGAGAGAGAGAGAGAGAGAGAGAGAGAGAGAGAGAGAGAGAGAGAGAGAGAGAGAGAGAGAGAGAGAGAGAGAGAGAGAGAAGAAATATACAGAGCAACACAGGAGTCAGAGACAGAGGTGGGAGGAGGAGATGAAGCATGAGAGGTAGATAGAAGCGACAGACGGTGTGGGGGGGAGGGGAGTGGATGGTCTGGGAGTGAGTGATAGAGACGGAAAGGATGAGAGCGAGGAAAGAAGAGAAGGCCTGTTATCTAAGGAGAGTGGCAGTTAGGAGGCTTCTTTTTCTGCAACGCTGCCATCTAGTACAAATGACCTAACGCCCTGCCAGAAGGGGAGGAACGTGTGCAAAAGCCATCGGAGCACAGGCATCCACCTCGAGAACTACTGACGTGTGAAGTAAACAGAGCAGGGTGACCACAGGTGCTGACAGAAAAAATATAAGTGGCTGATTGATGCATGCGTGGTCTAATAAAAAATGGAATAAAACAAGCAACATATATAAATCTTTGGGTTTGATAACAATGGACTCATTATGCTCTCCACATTGCAGCGAGATTTGAGCACAATTAAGTGAAAATCTGCTTTCTTTATGCAAATGTAGTATATTTATTGTTGGAAGTCAATTATCAACACAAAACAATGACATATAGGCCACAAACCCTACCAGGTACTGCTTTTAATTCACATTTACCAGAAATGTTGTAGTAAATACCAATACCATTGAAATTCCACAATTCCCGAAGCCCAATTTCTTTTTTATATCTGCTTTAATTTTTACGTGAAAGGTCTTAATTCCCTCTCCCGAATATTTAACATCTTCAAACAACTGCATTCATTCAAGTTTCTTGCCAAAAACTAGATTTTACATGATTACATTTGAACACATCATAATAACGTTATAATCATTTTTACTGAATAAACATGATATTGTTTCTCATTAGCACCTCTCTCTAGTCCCTTCCTGTTAGCGGTTAGCTCCGTGCAGTACTGTTCTGCGGCGTTCCTCCTCCGTTCAAGTCGGTGCACCTATTCTACCAGTTTCTATCCTGGCCACGGACTTTACACCTGTGGCCCCATGGGAGTGCTGAAAATAACTGATGGAGGCAAGAGAGAAGTCCTGAGTGTAAATAATGGCTTTTCTTCTTATGGACACCAACCAACAGTAGTGTCCAGTCTAGTTATAGTATTTTATTTGCATGGTTGATGATCTTGAAGAGTTATGCTTTGCCTCTGGTGGAGGCAAAGTTGTAGCAGGATGTAATATTGAATCAATAAATGATTTGCAGACAGCTGACAACTGTCTTTCCTAGCACTAGTGTGCAACTCATGTGGACTGCATGTGCTGCAAATTGAAACTGCTCCATATGGACTCTAAGGTTTGGGCACAAAGGGGCTCTGTACACCAATCATGAACTGGAGCTTTAAATCTCTCTACTAACAGGACCTGCTGGAGCTTCTTGTGCACTGTGTCAGCATTTTGGGAGAAAGACAGAGGGCAGCCTTTCTCTATTCCAAGGTAATTAAAGCCTTTGACCTCTTCCATGACTTGGCCTTTTGAGGCTCAGGGGTTTGAAGAGGGTGGGCAAATTATATGTTCACCTCTCCCCACAACAGAGATCACTGGTCTTTGAGGAGTTGAGTTCAAACTCGCTTTGATGTCAGGGTGGCCAAATACTAGTGGTATGTACATTTAAAAACACAATTGTCAGGCTGATTTCAATCTAAAAACACTGATACTGTGGTATTAACTAGTGCAAGAGGCAACGTGAGGTGGTGAGAATATAAAGTATAAGAAGGAAGTCCAGTTTGGATAATACATCTACAAGTTTGAAAGCAAATCCAATGCATAAAAATAGGTAAAGTATATACACAGACTAGAAATGTGGCACCCATACTGCTGCAAGTGTCTACACAATGATGGGCAACCATTGCTGCCATGTCCTTTGACAACATATTGAATATTGAGTGCTGTCCTTGTTTTGCTATGCTTAATGTCAGTTGTAGCTCTTCAACAACCCTGAATGATTCACTGAAGTTTTAATGAATAATTAAACTGGAATTACTAACATGGGCTACAGGGACAGGGCAAAGCAGAGGAAGAGTACACAACATACTGTATATTGCCTAAAATACTGTTGGACAAACAGTCAAAGCATTTCAAACAAAACCTCCAAAGCCTTAGACAGCAGATGAGACAAAATGACGGTTGGCTGTTAAATTGAGGATTTTTACTTTTGAAAGTAAATATAAATAAATATAAGTAAATATAATTTGCCAGGCTTTTTTAATCTACCCTGTAACTGACCTTGTATCATATTTTACTAACATATTCTCTTTTATACATAGAGTTTAATTCCATTTGATTTGAACTGAAACCCACCCAAGCAGTGCAAACCCAGGGCAATGGGTGGCAAGGCATTGCTCACCTGGTAAAGCAAGGGAGCTATTGCAGAATATAGAGTGGATTTTAATTATGCTGCTGTTCTAGTTTTCACTCTAACAGAGGGCCATTAATTTGGAGAGACAATCATGCCCTCGCCCTGTAAGTCTCCCAAGAGATAAAGGCACATTGCTTTGACGATGTCAGTTTTGGAATAAAAGACCTTAAGCAACATGTTCGATGGGGAGCGACACATTGGTGCAATTCTGTCTGACAATAAGCACATAACATAATCAATCCCATAACTATTTACTGTGTAAATGATCAAGTTTGCTATTATCGATATAATTCCTGAGAAGGATGAGAAAGACACAGAACGCTCTACTCCCAACTTTCACTGTCAAATTATTGGACTGTCACATTTGACACTTTAAAGTGTCTTATATCGGCATTAATTGTGATGGTTTCAATTTTACACACCTTTACTGAGCCCGTTTTTTTTATACGTATGTAACATAATCAATATTTTCTTTCTCTGCACTACATTCTTTTCCAAATACCACACAGTGTGCAACAGAGGCAACAGATTGTTATCTATTGAATGTATAGTAAAAGTGAACCTTACTGTAAGCCTGCTAATGCGGAAATAGACCTCAAATTATGAATATAGAGAGACTTGAACGAAGGATTGCTGCTCTTGCTGTGACCTTTTACTAGCACTCGGTAAGTATTGGGACATCATATAGAAAATGATTTTGAGTTTTCTTCTACCAGGAGTAAGAAGTTAAGACCATGAGAGAGACGGCTGCAAACTAGAATCTAAGGTGGCATTTGACAAAGATAAGTGCTGGAAAAACCTGTCTGGGGATGCAATCTGTGGCCTTTAGAAGTTAAATATTATATTTGATTCCCATCACTGACATCACTAAAAAGATCACTATTGCTACTTGAGTAATCTTTTAAGAGGAGCTCCAGGATTGAGATTTAGGGCCCTTTCACATCTATCTTCAGATCTGACTTTCTGTCTTTTCAGTCTCCCGGACCACAGTCTGGACCAGACTGCCAAACATTGGTTCAATGAAAAGAGGTGTTCTTGATGATCCGGATCAAAGTCAACATTGTCTGGTTTGTCTCTAGTGTAAATGGTAAATGGACCACATTTGTAAAGCGCTTTTCTAGTGTCTTGCTCAAGGACAGTTCGACACTCTCTCTTGTGGACTCGGGGATCGGATCCGGAACCTTTCGATAACATGTGACACCTGGTACGGACTTTCTGTCACGGTTAAGGACAGGAGAGAAGCCAATTGCAGGATGCCAGACAAGAGTTTAACAAAAAGAGAGCTTTATTTTATAAAAACCTTACAAAAAAACAAAGTAACAAATAAAACTGAAAACACAAGCCAACCAGAGGTAGACACGAGGAATCACGACAAAGCACCCCAGGTAACAACAATGTAACATGAATGACAAACCGACAAGGAATAATGAGACAGACTAGGATATATACACACAGACACTAAACGAGGGAAGGAGACACAGCTGGGGAAGAAAGGCAAAAACAAAAGGGCAGGGTGAGTGGACACAGGAGGATCAAATTAACAATCACAGAGTCAGGGGAAAAACACAAGGAGGGGAAGTAACACAACACAAGACACAAGGGGCAGTGAACATTTCAAAATATAACAGGAAACACGAAAACCAGATGGTGACACTTTCAGGTGTGAAAAGGCCCTTAGATGTATTTAGTACAGTATCTACTGCAGCATTTTGGCTTGTAACTGTGAGAACTATTTGGTATGTAGATTGGAAAATGTGACACATTTAACAGAACCACATTTAACTCACATTTCTTATTTCTACTTTGTGATTTAAATGGTGTACTTATACTGTTTGTCTTGTGATGATTGGGACGGAGAATAAAATGTTCCGCAATGATAACTTTCTAGAATACTAGAATTCTGTCTCATAGTATTATAAACCACTGCGCAGTGTTTTTGTGTCTGATAGGCATTTAATCGCATGGATTTTTACTTAAATTGGATTTCTTAGATTATATTTAATTGTCTCATGATACCTGAACAACACAGTCTCTTATGTATTTTTTAATGAAGGGCTTTTTTTTTTGTCTGAACGCAGAAGTCTCCAAAAATCTCCAATAACGCTGACAGTACATGTGGTAATACCTACTTGCGTTGCTAAAAAATCACATCTCCTGTATACTCTGATAGTAAAATTAACTTTGTCCTATTTTTCTTTGTACTTAATTTACTTTATCTTTGCATTTTAGTTTAACACATAGCTGAGACTTGGCACAGATGCTATAGAAAAATAACCAATTAAAAATAATTTAATATTTCATTACTTAGTTGGCAGCTTGGTCAACATTTCTGAGGTCAACAAAATAAATTAAGTACAACATTTTGACAAAATATGAAAACACTGTATAGAAGCAAGCAAGTAAAACAGTCTAATTCAGATACATTAAAGATATCCAAATTATTTAAGGAGCCTTTGTCACCACCATGCTGTAGGGAGAGAGTGTTCTGAATCAATTGCACTCCTCCCTGCAGCCATCCCTGCAATGTCCTGCTGTGGGCTCTGGAACGCAGTAACCCCACAGCCATATGCTAAGCAGACTCACATATGTCGCCTGTGAGACTATCAAAGAGCTCGGATGACCCAAAGGACCGAACAGGGTGCTGAGACTGGGCTGAGGGTGCTGGTTAAGAGGCAAGTTATTGTCCTGAGCCTGTCTTTGGGTAGCAGTGTGGAGAGAGAGAGGGACGGGGCAGTGACTGGGACAGTCTGGCTCGCAGTGTACTGCCAGATGGAGAGAATGCCGGTGGACATTCACACTTAGTAGGAGACTAGTGCATATCCTGGTGCCAGGGAGCATCCAAAATAATCTCCTCTTTGCTCAGCATTCTTTTGACAGTAAAAATAGCTTTCAACATGGTTGGAGCCTTTTTAGGGATGTCTGCACTTGAATCACTTGAATGTACACAGTCTGTAATATCAGTGGTCGTACAAAATTAGTTCAGAGTGTTTATGATCAACACCAATTTCTCAGGTCAGTAAATTGCTGAGATTTCGATTTTTTAAATGTCACTTTACACTCATTTCACTTAGGCCTATTTCTTTCTGATTTGGTTGGAAACCCTTTCATCTATTTGTGACAAAGTTCCCTCTGCCTACTCACATTTGTATTTGCCAAGTGATGGAAGACAAAGCAGTGACCCAGCTAATAATGTCACAAGAAATTTCAATTATAAGGGCTATGAAGTCTTGTTCTCTAGCCAAGGTATTAACATTCTCCCACTGCTTGGAATTGTGATGAACAGTATTACCACTTCACAATTCTGATGGGTCTCCAGTCTAATAAACTGTCTTTTTTGTCTGTTGTAAAATTTGACTTTACATTTTATGTTGTAAGGTGAACAGAGAGATGATACAGGTTGACTTTACTTGCAGAGGATTTTTCTTGTTGGCAGAATAAGCCAATTACGTTCTGCTTCTTAAAACTTAAATCTGGTTTTGTGGACTTCTGATCTTTTTCATGTATGAAAAGAACACAGATTTAAATAAAAAACATGTTCATAACTAAAAGAAAGCAGGTATGGATGCACGGCAATATACATATGGCACCAAGTGGAGAATCACAAATGGATATGTTGGCAGGGTCAAGACAAAAGTGGCAAAGAGCATTAATGAGCGACCTGTGCATGTTTTAGCATTTGAGCTTCAAAGTACATTAAGACTCTCCAGACAGCCAGGAGGCCGAGCTGCAGACCTGACAGCAGAGGAACACTCAGGGTCACAGGATACTCTGCGGCCTCGGTCATAAGCCGCGCCCCGCACGCTGTCAACATCTCAAGACTGAAAGGTCGTTGGTTCGAGACACACAAGCACGCCTCCTCCAACACGGAACTCCAAATATTCACATGCAAGTGGGAGATTTGCACTTACAGTAATAAAGGTTTTGTCACACGCTGTGAACTAATCCACCTGCTCAAATCACTTGTAATTATTCTGTTACATTTAATAAGTTGCTGCAACACATGGATGTCGAGTTGGATGGTGTGCGCTGGTCTGTCAGCACGTCTTTCTGATTTATGAGAGACCTTCATGTGTACAAAGTCTGTCTCCGTGGCAATCATTTAGCTTTGGACACCCTATGATACACACATGTACACATGCACTCACACATATATAACTGCAATACTACAGGCAATAGTGTAACAGCAGGAAATGTAATATGTGAAACTCTCCCCAGGATGCTCCAGCAGTTTTCATTACAGGTCAATTACTGTGTGCAGTATCAGCACTATTATAAAGTATATTTTTATTTTCCTGTCTTGAGTGAGAAGAACAATTGATTTGAACACATGGTTATTAATATCATCACTGGATCCAGTTAGCTGAGGGTTGGAATCATAGTATCTCAGTGTTTACTACAGGTCAAACATGGGTGGGCGGGGTTATAGCATGTGGGCACATTTTACAAATAGGACGGATATGAAAATAAACAGAGGTTCTGGGCATCTCGATCATACTCAATCATCATTGCATTGCTCATACTATCAAGAAACACAGGAAATGTCCTTCTATTTGAATTGAAGAGATAATTTGTTTGAGGCACTTATTTATAGTCGGTGACAGTAGATGGGGCATTGAAGCCAATCAATGTACTGCTGTGGACGGGAGCGTCTGCAAAAGGTATTTTATCCACCTAAAAATGTCTACATCAGTGTGTACGCTATATTTAGAATATGTTCACCCCTTAACCTTGCTGTGAGACAGCCCTCTGCTAATGACTTAGTTAGGTGGGCCTTTCTTTAAGGTGACTAAAATGTGTTTTGCTAACGTCCACAGTCGTACATTGCTTTGCTTTGATGCCGTATTTCTGCTTCAGAGTTAAATTGATATTCATTATATTATTCAGACAGTCCTACTGTGGCTGGTGCTTCTGTGATTGATGCCTCAGGTGGTATGCAGAACAACCTTGGCAATGCTTTGAGACCAAAAAAGAAAAGGAGAAATCAGATTGAAACCCATTAAACTATATCTCCAGAGCAACTGAGGTGCTCAGGGGGGATTTTACATCCTGAGACATCGAGTTCTGCTTCACTGGCCCGCAAAGGCTGTCATGTTAACACATATATTCCATGTCCAAGTTCATAACCCATGTACAGAGTCATTGTAAGCCACAATAAAGTATATTGTCGTCTGCGATAAATCAAGGATGAGTACCTGAGAGTACATGAAGCTAAGAAAATGCCGAACAATATCTTTGAGTCTAATTGGATGAAGAAGTGTTCTCCGCCCAGTGTGTTGTGCTTTGAGTCTCAGAAGTATTGAGTGCCTGGATGCCATTAATCAGAACCAAATGATCCTTACTGAAGCATGCAGCAGGCCAAACAAATGAGTAGCAAAAGACAAATGCTGTGATCTACAGCGAGTACAGCACAATTTGTTTTAGTGACATTTAAGAAACAGAACCTCCTCTGAATGGGGTCTAAAGGTCAGAATGTTACAAAAGGTTTCTGTATCTGTCACGGTGTCAAATGTACTACACAATACTTGTGCGACACCTAATCTGTGAGCTTTTCATAATTAATGGTCACTTGTTAAACGCCATCAGGAACATAGATTTATACTTTGCGTAAATGCCATAATGTTTCAAACCTATATGTCTATTATGCTATCATTGCAGGGTTCATTATAGGTGAATGGTAAGAACTTAAAGAACAGATGCTTATTGTTGAAATTGTCTAACAGATTAATTAAAAACAGTATTTTTTATATAATGTATATTTCAATTGTTAAAAATTGAGAGATAAGTTAATATCAAACGGGTCTCACTACTAATTGCTATTTCATTAATATTTCAAGTTACATTAAAATGGATCTCATAGCTGACATCTTTAAGATGTTTTGAAAATTATATAAAAAAGAAGGTTGAATCAAGCAGGAAATTTGACATTTACTAATATGAGCTTTCTATGGACTTAATTATATTCACGGTAATTAAAGTCCATCCTATCACTGAGTGAGAACCTGCATTCACAGAATGATCAAGACGAAACCCAATTACTGCCGTCTGCAATATTTTCCATTTGAAATCTGTATTCACAGGGAGTGTCCTGGTTTTGTGAGAGAGAAAAAAGAGTTCAAAGCCCAGGCCAGGGAGAGAGCATGGCAGTAAATAAGCCATGAGAACAACACAGTTCACTTCCCTGTGCTATACTATAGACCCTGTGCGCCGACTGTAGACAAACGCTGCGTGATGCATTTCCCAGAGATCCACTGACAATGGAAATGAAGGTGCATTTTCAATAGATATTGAATGTACAATTGCAGAGTTATGCATTACTATGTGTAGTCTAGTCTAGTGCATCTTTTCCAAAGTGTGGATTGTGGCCCTGCAGTGGGAGACGTTGAGTCGGCCCTTATTGTCAACTACAGACGTCTACATCTGTCACAAAAGCATCTTCCCTGCCATCTCTTGCACAATTCTCCTTTTTTTTAATAGCCTACCTACAACACTGATCAATGAAAACAAAGTTGATCGTACATTAAGTCGTTTTTAAATCATATATTGATTACAAATTAGTATCCCATGAAAACAACATCATTACTTCCTTGATCTCACGTGAAAACTCCACCTGCTACCTGAACAGTTTATTTCTATCCACTAAGCAACCTGGCTCTATTTAATCAACTTCAGAACTGAAAGTACCGATCACTATTCAAGTTCTAACCCTTCACACTGCTGTGGTAATTGTAACACCTGAAATGTGTACATTTTATCATATGCTGATTCGTAGGGATTAATTATATGTTATTATTGTTGCTACCGTGCAGAACTAGCTCTCAATCATTGGCATTGCATAGTGCAGCATGGTTGTATCAATTCCTGAGAGGGTAATAGTATATTTGGTTATAATGTGTACTTATTACATCAATGCCATACCAATAATTATAGTAATACCCTTCCAGTGATTACCGCAATAGGAGGTAATTAATTGTCTTTTATGCCATCCTGCTTATTGGAGCACTCACACAGATGCAGAATTGACAAGCTATGCATCTAAATTCTGCTAACACACGAGAGATGCATTAGAGTTTCATTTCTACAGGCATAGCAGATATAGTCCGATTGCAGGAGTTAAACCTTGGTGGAAAGAGCCAATGACCTTTTAGGGATCGCATGTCAGCTAATTGACTAATGCAGAATCGATAAGATCAGTCATGACTAGAGCACAAATAAAGAAACAGAAAGTGGTTGTTTGGTGCACACAAAGCCGGGGTTGTGAATAACATTATCATACACAAGCATGGAACTTCATTCTTGAACTCTGGACCAGTATGTGTTGCAAAAAGATCCCAATTCAAGGTTTACTTGCTAGCTTTTACCAAAATGTTAGCTTTGAATTGGAATACCAGTCAGCAAATGCAAGGGCTGATGACTGCCAATGTGCTGTATGTATTGGACATATTGAAAGACCATCATGTGTGTGTCTGTGCTTAATGGATAATGGATATGTTATTTGGAATCAGAGTTCCCAATACTGTATATGGAAATACAAACCGTCTCTCCCTCACACTGGTTTGCATTAATCTCCACTCTCTCTCTCTGTCTCTCTCTCTCTCTCTCTCTCTCTCTCTCAAACTCAAACAGATAAACACACACACAATTCTTGTCAACATCAGTGTTTTCCATCCCCGTAGCCTAAACAATAAAACGATGCCTAAGCATATTTAATAAGCCTCCAACCCAAAGAAAACTTGCAGCTCACAACCATCTGACTCAGCACCAACCAAATTGTGCTGCCTCTGGATACTGCAAACCGTCAGTCTCACACTGGGCAACATCTGTCCTCTGCTGCCACACAAAATGCCTTCCCTCACATTTATTTCAGTCAAGTAGCAATATGACAGTTAGATTACGGACGGATAAACAGACAAGGCAGAACAAGACAACAAGAATGTCATATCATCAAAACACGCTGGCCATATGTTACAATATGCTAACAACAAAAAAGCAAAACAAAGATAATACATAAAATATGCATGACTACGAGCTGTTAAGTCAGCTAAACTGTGTTCAGTAAGCTAAATCATGTTCAGAGACGGAAACAACACTTGATATTTTAGTAAACATAATGGTTCTGATCTGAAGCAGCCGGGGATTTGGTCCATGTTGGCCTGCGTGAGCAAAAATGGATATTTAATAATGTTACGAGTCATGAACATTTAAAGAAAATGACATGCGAGACTACGTTAACCAACAAGGTTAAAAGGGACAGATGAAGAATAAGTTAACATCGGTACAATGCCCTGAAAGCATGAAACAACTTTGTCTAATTTGCAGAGTGTGTGTTGTTTCCAACAATCACAAGTCAGTAGTTGATCTAAATATCTATATGACACAGTACTCTGGGACCTCATGCAATAATAAACTTTAATGTCGTGATCGTGATTTTGTATATCCTGTTTTATTTTGTGTGTTCACTCCCCCTTGTGTCATGTCTAGTTCTACTTCCTGTCTGTGTGTTTTCCCTCTGTGATTGTTGATTTGTTCCTCCTGTGTCCGTTCACCTTGCCCTTGTGTTTTAGCTTCTCTCCCCAGCTGTGCCTCGTTCCCCTCGTTTAGTGTCTGTGTGTATATATCCCTGTCTGTCCCAGTGTTCCTAGTCAGTTCGTCAAGTGTCACCCTTGCAGATGTCTCCTCGTGCTTATTATTTGTACCACCAGAGGTCACGTGTTGGGAAAACAGAAACATAGCTTGTTTAAATTCGAACAAATGACCAATGCTGTTGTTGTCGATATGCGTTACCTTATTGATACACTGGCACCAAGTACTGATATTCTTTAGCACGGAAGTCAAGTGGCTGCTTTGAGCTCAGAGCCTCGTGGGTGGAGGAGAGTCCGTCTTGTTTTATCTTCTGGCTCTTCAAACGTACACGACGCTGATGCTGGCGGTGCTCTCAATAAAGATTAACTTGAATGCTTTACTATTGTGCATAAACTGAAACGGACTGCTGTTTGTTTTATGGTCACTCGCGGTGTATTAATAATAAAGCCTGTCTAGTATAGTACAACTCTATATGGTAACCATAGCAACCGCTCAGCACTCTATTCATCGTCCGACACAAACACACCTCTGGCCTCGCCTTTTATTACTCCATCAAAATTAATGTGTGCGTTGTGTTTTTAACTTATTTGATCGGCTTATTGGATAGTGAAGATGTTTATTTCTCTACACAGTTCTTGCAATTTTATTTCAAATATTCACTTCAGCCGTCAAATTAGATGACAAAGACTTTTTTATCCCAGAGCTCTTCTGCTTTCTGACGGGTGATGGGCTTCCTTTTTCCATTTTATGGATATTTCACATTGGGAAGAGTTAAAGAGGCACTAAGATAAGACTCTATGCACTTTGTTGCACGTTCTTTCATCTCAGTCAACAGATGCTGTGAAACAGAATGCAGTGAGGAAAATACATAATCAGAATTACACAGATATCGTGATGTATCGTAGATAATTGTCTTGCAATGTACCGAGTATTGCAGAAACGCTGTATCGCAGTACCGTCATGATCGTAGGCATCGTATTATGATGGTATGGTATTGTGAATTATTATGTGACGCCCACCCCCATTCATTACTCTCTGATTTGACAAGCAAAATCTGTCAAAAGGAATGCCTTTGACAGATTTTGCTTAAGACCGCAAGAACATCTAAATTGCTTGTCTACAAGAATAAATCTGTTTGGTGCCCATCTCATTTTTTACAAGCCGAACAAAGACAGCTTTGTTATCTTTTGTTGGGAAATGTTTTTTAATTTTAAAAATGTTTATCTCTGGGAAAACATGCCTATTTCCTTCATAATAAAATCCCTGAGATTTTCAATGTATCCCCTGAAACAACAAACCTGCTATATTATTACATAATTGTCTTATTAAAGTAGTGTTCTTATCGAGACCTTCTCCTTTTGTTTACATAATGTTTGGTGATATAATGAAGACCACTGCATGCAGGGGCCTCTACAGTAGATCATTTCATTATGTATGCACTGTAGGACATTGTTATAGCTATACAGCTGCAGCCGATGATCCATGACATGAGTGTTTGAAATCAATCTAATTAGCACTTCTGGCCCATAGCAGGCATTAAGTGTGGAAAATTAAGCAGACTGTCTTTCTTCTTTATATTTTGCATCTATATGGATCCTTGCAGTTAAGAATGAATGCATGAATGTATAGTAGTTTTGACGCAGGTTTAACAGTAGTTGTGGAAATCATTAGCATGTGTGGTCCGTGCTGCTCAATGTGAGGATGTATTGATTTTTTTCTTCTTCTCCTCCTCCTGCTTTCCCCTCCTGTTTCTGAAGCCCTTGTAGTCTTTGAGATCTCTGATGGTGCTGATTATCTTAGGGGAGCGTCTGAATCAGCTGGTTGTCGTTCCACCCAAAACCCAGAGCTTAACAAGCCTTCACCTCGACTGAACCTGGCTTCACCCCATCACCACAAGGTTTTATTAGGGTGCTAAGTGCATCAGGGCTGCTTTACATGCAATTCCGGCGGCCCCGCTGCGTATCGTTGTTTCCGTTCCAGCCGCCATAATTAATTGGCCTTGATGAGCATAGGATGGATACTAATTGGTCGGTTAGGGATGTCTTTGACTTCACGTTTTAACTTGGGTATGACTCATAACATTTTAAATGATTCAACCTAAATATTGTGAGTGAAGTGGCTCTTTTGCCCTTGGTAATCCTAAGTATTTATTAGTCTGGATATATTTTATTTATTATGCGTTAGGAATACTTTTATTCTCCACTGTTTTGGTTTGGAAATGAGGAATGGGAGTTATGCTAATCTAGTTTAAAAGAATCTATAACATCTTGCACTATTTTCAAAGTACATAAAATATGTGGATATGTGAAAACAGTTCAATGTTGCAATATTTAGTGGCAAGAACTGACTGAGTGTATAGTTTAACATTAAATATGACCAATATTTATCATTTCAATTGTGTTACTTTATTGGATTTAATATTTTTGATTATGTATGTATGTATATAAGTGGATTTTATTTTATAGAAGCAAAAAAAATCTATTTAAAAGTGCTCAGCCTGGTTCACAGTCTTCCTGCTGAACGACCCACTCACTGTCCCTTTAATAAATCCTCACATTCACCTCTGGTGCAAGGCCGGGCAATCTCCCCTTCTTTTTGTCTTCCTCTAATTAGTCACATATTAGAAATGCAGTGAGAAACAATCTAATTAAGAGGGTCTGACTCAATTTGCTTGTGGAAAGTTCAGTAATGGAGGTTGGAGGGGGGAGCGAGGGTGAATCACAAGGGAGAAGTGAAGTGGTGAGAGGGAGCCTTATCTAAGCCATCTATCTCTCCATCTGCAAACCAATTAATGAATCTTGATACAAAGACATGCAAAGGACAAGCAGATGAGGGAAGCTGCAACCTGCCATGTATGTTTATTGTGTACGTCTTTGTGTATGTTCATACCTGCTGCGAATTGAAACCTATGGAGATTTACCACGCTGTGATGAGCGTAGTGATTAATCAGCGCAAGACTGTGCGCGTAAGCAATTCCCTTTTCCTGTGAGTGGTGCATAAACAAAACATACTTACAAAGCAAGTGTATAAAGATTAAGTCATTTATCTTCGGGCTAATTTGATTTAATATGTGTAATCGTCTTTAGATGCAGTTTGGGGGTGAATTGCATTAATCGGCATTTTCATTGACCGAGCACCTTAAAGATATAATTACATTTCATGGCCTTGCTTTTCAAGATTGCAGATGGTTAGAAAAATGTGAACTATATTAAGCGTTTGTTTTTGACCTGTTTTTCAGTAGTTCGCCCGCAACACTCAGTTTATTTTGTTCACCAGTTATAAAGGTTTACAGTTCTCGCATCATGGTGTGTTGTCACATATCGTCCTCCTCTCTCTGAGGGGAAGGCAGCTGTCTTCTCTCTTCTCTGTATCATTAATTTATATTGCTTTTTTATTTTGCTTTTATTTTGCTATATTGTGTGGTTTGTCTGAGAGGGCTTTTAGAGAGATTTTATTTAATGAGTTCAACAATCACAATTCCCAGAATGCTTTAACGGTTGTTTGGATAAATATTTAAACATTTTCTTGTTTGTTTTGTTTTGTCTTGGGAAATGACCAGGTAAAGGAAAAATGTAAATTGAGTAGCTAAGTAGTTAATGTCTAAACATTAAAAGTTACTTGGATTATGCATAACTCCACAGAAAAAGATTTAAGGGGTTGTATAATGCAATAGGCCAGAGGAGCTATAGTGAGACTGCTCCCACTATCCTTATATTATTCAAGATGGTGTGCAGAGAGGGAAGGAAGCAACACACAAAACATGTTCCTTAACAAGCTATTAAAATAGACAGAGATATCCCCTCATCACAAATAATCTCAATTCAGCAACACTTTAAGAGGATAAAGCACATTTGTTTATGTGAAGATTAAAAGCAAATATTTCTCTTTTACAAAAAAAGGATAATAAATACATTTAATTAAATAGTAGTCCTGGAATTTTCAGTAGCTGTGTCACCTTGCCTTATCTATAAATTGAAATCAATGAAAAACATGTGATATCTTTGCTGCTAAACACATAAAACATAAAGAGAAATACAACTTTTTTCTTTAATTGCAAGCCCATCTCGGTACCTCGTGATAATGACCTGTAAATTAAAATCAATCACAAATTATTGTTGCACGAGCCCATCATATCTTTTCATCTGCATCTACGCTGCAAGGGTGAAGTAGACTTAAGGAGGTGAAATCAATAAATAATTATGGCTTCCACTGGATTGACCAGGTTACGCTGTAAGTAAGTAAATATGTATTTTTTTAATTATTTTTTTACCTCCAGCTCTTTTTCAATATGGCAGCAAATATATAGATTCTCTTTACGTCAAGTCTGTGAAAGAAAAAACTTGATTTTAGAGAACAGCCCTTCTACATGCAGTAATCTTTTTATCCTCATCTAATATTTTCAAAAGTGCAACCTTTTTTTTTTACTTTGACAGGAGTGTTGGTTTCATATGTCTGCAGGGTTATTACCACAATGCAGGATTCAAAATGATATATATATATATATATATATATATATATATATATATATATATATATATATATATATATATATATATATATATATATATATATATATATATATATAATAAAACAAGAAGTATAACATAATTAGCTGGCTAAGTATTCACTACAGCAGGTGTCTCCAGGTCCACACTTTGCCATGATGACAAATCTCACAAGGCGACAACATTACAAGCAAAAACAACCCAAATGCCACATATTTCCTTTTAATCATTGGGGGTCTTGATATGGTTAGCTGGTATCTTGTTTGACTTCTTGTTACCATTATTTATTAAGTATTACTTATTATGTTTAGATATTTTGGTGCCATTAAAACTTGGGGATTATGCTCTTATTTTTCATTTGATTTCGTCTCTTCCCTCCAGTTTGACCCGACGTCCTACATTATACCCTCATTGCCGAGCTGGGAAATCATAGTACAGAGCTTAAATGTCAAAAAGGTGCTTCTGTCATGTAACTCTTTCAACTGTATGTGACTTTACAGCATTGAAAATGTACATGAAACTCTGAGAATAAAGCCTTTACAGTTGACTGAATCAGTCATAATTAACTGCAACACAGGAAGAAAAATGTGTTTTGTTTCTGATTAATATCAAATAAAAAAAAACAAGCTGTTGAAAGTAAACCACACATAAAAAGTATACGTATAACATATCATACAATGAATATACTGTATGATCACTGTTTTTGCAAGTCATCTAAGGTATGGTTCCCATATAATAAAATACAAATTGGTTTACAGTTTATCTTTAATTAAGATGCACTACCATGGCTCTGATGTCCTTCTCTAGTTTAGTGGTTCACTGTATGATCCAATGTATTATTATTAGGCCAGATGTTTTCGTCGATCCCGTGCATGAATTTCATCTGGCAAGCTTCATTCATTTTGGCACCTTTCTCCATTTCTAAGGAAAGAGTCCAAGAAACAAAACGGAAATAGATGGACAGTCTGAAGGTCACTGTGCTGCCCACTAATGGGTAAAGCACTCCCTGTGGTGCCACTGAATAAGTCCCTGTTCTAGAACATTGATTTCCTACAATAAAGCAACATTTGGACGACTCCAGAGGCAGCCCGGTGGAAAAGAAGCTATAGGTTGATTTCTTGGTCAATGTTTTAAGATTACCACTGAAGTTGTCTTAGTACAAGGTCAATGTGGTACACCACGGTACAGTACATCATTGCATGAAGCACTACAGCCTGAACAATGCATGTCCTGTATTTACAAAGCCTCCAATTGAAACCTTTAAATCTCCTGCTGCTGTATTTGTTCAACAACAGAACTGAGCAATGGCAGGTGAGACGTGTTCCGCGTGATTACAATGACCCCCAAAGTCAAAGGGGGGTCAAAACGTAAATGGAAAACAGGGGTTTTAATCCACCACACATTGTGAGCGGTGAATCCAAAATAATTTGCCAGTTACGGCCAAAGGCAATGTTGCACACGGTTCCAAAACATTGTGACCAAAATAATTACAAAAAGGCAGCGACTGGGAGACAAAGAGAGCGGGAGGAAAAGGGGAGTCTTCACTGTTTAAAATGTACGGAGCAATTCGGTACATTAGCTGGGATTTGCTTGGTGGATGCTGTTCATTTAAAAGTCACAGTGAAACTAATGGAGTCTGATACATTAACCCTGCAATACATTCTACCTGTTTAATCTTCTGTTTCTTGTTAAAGCTAGATAAGTGTTAATTCTACGTTTGTTGGAGGCTCTGGTGGCAGCTGTGTATATATCCGGGCACCATCCATCTGTATGGTTTTAGACTCAATTACCTTTTTGCAACGTTCTATTTGAGACCCCGTCAGTGTTGGACAAGTCACTTTAAAATGTAATAATTGTATATTACGCACTAAAGAAGCGATAACATTAGCGATGCCCCGATCATGTTTTTTGTGGCCGATGCCGATCGACGATGAGCCGCATAACTTCTAACGATCGTTTTTTGTTGTTTTATTCAAAATACACACAGCTCCATGAATGTTATATCCTTTTACTTTGGTATCGTCAGCTATAGCGGTTATTGAACACACACACTTCAAATTAAAGAAATAATTAAGATGTATTGTAATCGTGTATTATAAGCTGCTTAGAGCTAATGTGTGGAATTTAAAAAGGTAATAATTCCCTCTATAATATGCTTTATATTGCTGTGAAAACTTCTTCTTCAAACAACTTTATTAATTTAAGTCTCTCACCAAAAAAATACATTTTACACGTTTACATTTGAAAACCGACGATAACGATCGGCATCCGATCATTCGGGACACCCCTCCTCAAAAGCGATTATTTACTCATTACATGTGTCACTCAGCACAACTCTGTTGTTGCCTTTAAAACAACTTGCACGACATTATATCTTAAATATTTAAGACACAATATCTATATTGGATATATTTAGAGTTACAGGGAGTCGCATTTCTCCTGTTTTGGTGGCGGCTAACCGCCTCCCTGCACCGAGCTAGCACAAACCAGACCAAACTGGTATCAACCCTCCATCGGACCGTTACTGGGATTAGTAACTGTAATGTTAAAACTACATTTCAAATTGTCATCCCATACACTACTTATAACTGACACAAATAATCACATGACTGAAGAGCCCAACACTTGACCCCACACATTTGAAAGCAACTCAAGAAAACACAAATTGACATTTATTTAATGATTTCTATTTGGAAGTTTAAACAGCCCCCAGGTGAGTGATGGCACCATGCTGGTCCATCACTTTTCCCGCCCTCCATGACGTTCCCACGAGGAGGCGAGGCTATTTTTGCAAAATGTTTCTATAGCTTGCTCTCCATATATCCAACTCAAAAAAGGCACTTATCGGGGTTGAGGCTTGAGGTGCAGTGTAATTTGCCAAGGTCTACGTTTAAATGCCTGTACTACAGTCAAGCGTAAACACTCCATTTGCACATCTTCAACCGGGGGTGCTGGGTGATAATCATTCTTTCCACACTCACACGCCTGCATTCATCATTCGTGAGTGGTGACTTTGTGAATATCTTTGAGCATATTTTACAAGTTGGCATTACCTTTCCGAGGCACAGTGGGGTGAGCTGAGGGCATACAGAACACAAAGAACTACTGCATAGTTGTATGACCCACTTGCACTAAGGACAGCTAGGGAATACTTGATAGGCATCTTCTGACAGCTACTGCGACACAGATTTCAATCTGTTTTGCCAGTTTTCATTTAGAGAAGTCAAATACAAGTGCCGTTAGACAAGAGTGTTTGAAGTGATTTAACTGAATGTTAGAGACAATGTTTGTCAGAGCTGTCTATTAATGTTCAAACAACCAAAACACAATTTCTATCTTGCATTTACTCTACCTCCTCTTGTAAGGGCATTTTATCTGCGATATTAACAAACATACTTCATCAGTCTTTAATAAAAACCCAGTCACTACAAATGGATGAATAATAAAGTCTCACTTTGCAGACATTCCTCCAGTACAGACTAAAGAAACACAGTTTTTGTAGGTTTGGATGTTGTATTTTTATGGCAGCAGTATTACCCCTAAGCAAAGCGTGCTAGAAACGGTTGAAGGCAATTCTGGCAGTAGAAATCTGGGTGGGAACAGCTTGTGTTTTGGAGACAGCAAGCAGGAGGGTTAGCATAAGACGAGAGCTCCGGGGTTTGATAAATGAGGCTGCGTGGCGGCTGCAGTACTAAACTGCTTCCCTGCTCAGCTGTGGTGACAATGTGATTAATATTTGCACGGCATTAAGCTAATTTATCAAGGCCACGTGCAAGCCTATGCGAGAAAGACTGTCACATGGATGCCTGGTCTAAGGGAGTAGGTTTGGCATCGGGAACCAATTATTTCAAGGCAAAATAAACAAATAAATACAGAAAATTTATATTAGGATGAGGTGAGTCTGCCAAGCAAGACATTTAGGAATATGAGAAAAGCTGAGAGCGAGAAATTGAATTTTGCTGAACGTCATCATGAAATCTGTGTGATAAACGTCTGCCATACAAAACCACCTCTCATGGTATACTAGTTATGGAAGGAAAATGTACATTTCTGTGTAAAACCATGCCCTTTGTGATGAACATATATGAGACTTGTTTCTGCATTTCTCAAATGAGTAATCCACGAGTCTCATCAATGTTGAATTTATTAGATTTGTGTTTGTAGTAATAACATGTCATTGTGCAATAAGTCAGTTAAGTAGCCGGATCAGCTCATTGTTTTGGTCTCAAAGGACATTTGCAGTGTAATTTTGCTTCAATTATCCTTTTTCTGTCAGTAACCATTATGACATATTTTTGTGGGCAGGGCGTAACTGGAGATAGAATAATTATCTGAACATGTTAGCTAACACTGACTGCGAGTGTTGATTCAGAAAGTTAACATTAACTATCGGGACAAGTGCAAACGTATTACTTTTAAGCCGGATTTTTGTGTAATATGTGATCCCGCGATACTTGTTATCGATAGAATCCAACTGCAGCTGTCTCATGACATGGGGGAGACCAAAACAGAGCTTAAAGGGGAACGATTTCTTAAGTTGCACCTACGTATCAGATGACCACAAACATGGCTCCACTGAGTTGATAGCGATAACTAGTATAAACATCATTTTTAGGGTTTGGTGCTGGATGTGTAAGCAGTAGTGCTAACCCTGGCAACTTCATACGAAGATGATAAAGTATCATTCATTTTAAGGTTTGTGTGTTTGTCAGCTTTTGTTTTTGGGTGCTGATGGCCCATAGTGGATCCTGGTACTGTCTACATGTCAAGTTCCTCTTGGATATGTTTGGGTTTAATTCAGGGTTTACATGAATTCAGATAAGCCGAATAGAACGTAAGAAAAAAATATTTTCTTCCTGGTGTTTGTCCTCGTGAAAAATGTTTCTTGGAATGTAATTTCTTTTACATTCTTCACTAAATAGATGTATCCGTCAATATCCGTTTGTAGGTGTTTCAGTGGAGAGAGCTTTCTCTGTCGCATAGGAACACCTTACTAGTGAGCAGTTATAGTTTCCACAACGTGTGTTGGTTTCCAACATGGATGACATTTCTGAATGTTTGTTCAGACTGTCACCCGCCTGTAGATTGGTGGAGTATCCCCACTACAGAAAAAACTAGTCTCATGATATACTAAAGCCTGCAATACGGAGCAGCTTTAGTTCAAGTCTAATGTATTCCTCTCCCGCAGTGCTGGTTCTGTGAGTATTCTATGTCTTGCTTCTTTGCTGTAGTGGGACAGACTAGCCAGGACGCTGCCACTTGGCAGGGAATCTGCTGCCTTGGTCAGTAGCCAGTATTAAGATGCTACTGCTGTCAAGGGGCCCTGCAAGAGAAACCAATAGCCAGGGCAGTAACTCACCCTTTAAGGCCGTTGCCTTGTTTAGGAAAGTAATCTACCCCCAAGCCGCTGCCTCATTCTACACACGATACATCATTGACAAACACTGGCACAGCAGTATTCACAGCAGTCACACTCAGCCTCCCTGCTGCCCAGTATTGCTCAGCTTGGCCTTGCAGTATGTCCTCCTTTAGTCAGGCCAGAGAAAGATGTCAGAAAACAAGGTGTTACTCAGGGACTTATCATACATCCACTCGTCTGCGTCTGCACTGTGATAGTACTGTACTCATTTCCCCCGTACTCATTTGCACTTTGTTGTCATTGGAGTGCGTCCGAGTGATACTGAGCTCTTCGGGAGCAATTTACTCACATCAGCCAATCCACTCAACACCTCAGATTCCAACTGTGGCTGCTTCACACTGTGACAATTCATTATTATTTTAACGAGAGACCATCTTGCAATGGGATCACACAAGCTGCAACGCCAAAACGTTCCAGGGGCCCTTCCCCACTTCCTACCCCCCTACGTCCTGTACCCATCTTCAAACTCAGCCATTTTATACTCAAACTCCTTTTATGGTAGTTCCTGCTACAGTCAGTGCCTCCGGAACAACATTTTGCCACAAGGTGACACATACACAGACTTATAAGCCAAGCGTTGTTGCTGTCATGGCTGGCGATTCAAACATTAATATCGAAATTTAACTTGCATCTTTTTTTATGTACAGTTTACTTATCTGACAGAGATGGACACAGCAACATATATAACAGCTTAACAGCTGCCAATGATGAGGTTGCCCATGACCTTCTGAGAGAGAAGAATGGTTGATGGAGTATTGAGGCTGTTTCTCTTCTGCTGTCTGGAGGATGCAATTTATGGACAGTGCGCAGCAGCATCCCCCTGGTAGAAATGACAAAGTGTCCAGTATGCGTTTAACATACTTTTGTCTTGAGTTTGCAGTTAACTTGTCCATCTGGATTCAAAATATATATATATTCACATAGTTCTTGGCGATCTGAAGTTATTTATGTTGTATGTTCATTTTCTAATGCAATGGCTTCATCAGCCACACAATTATGAATTTATGTTGCTTCACTCTGTTGTGAAGACAATTCCTGGGACACAGGAGTATCTCCAAGGCATAACCTGCACCCTCGAGAAGCCTAGTGTCTGGACGGTGAAAGGAAAGATGAAGGTCACCTGCAAGAAGAAGAGACTGAGGCAACAAAGATATGATTTAATAGTTTGCTACAAGCCAAAGATCTACTGTCGGTACAATGAATGTTTTATTTTCTCATCGGCCTTTACAAAACGTTATATTTATTTTCTTCAAGAGCAGATTACATGCACAGGGAGCCAAAAGTAAAGAAAACAAAATAGAATAAGGAAGGAAATGAGAGAGAAATAATGACAGAAGACTGGCAACCGCTGAGACGTAAGCGTCTGAACAGGTGGTCACAAGGAAGAGCAACTCCTCCAGGGAAGTTGTTCTTCCAATAGTTTTGCTTTGACCTTGTGCTCTGTTGAGGAATGTCAAATGAAATGGTGCTCTATGGGAATACTCATGAAAATGTTTAGACAGCAGTTCAACCATTTAACATATATTATCCAAACCATCAGATATGCATGATGTGTCACTATGTGCTCTTGTAGAGAGAAAAGGGGGCTCCCCCCCCCCACACACACATTCTTCTGATCTGTGCTTCTTCTTTCATCAAGCATGTGCATAAAGAATCACCAAGGCTGTAAGCCAAAACACATTTTTGGGGAAACTCAAATATTCAATGTCAGACATTTTGCTTATTAGCGCCATGCTGTAGACCCAGAGAGACAGAACGCATCAAAGTTAACACAGCAGAAAGAAAAAAAAAAAGGATGGGCTCATGAGATCTGATGAATGTATGATACGATCCTGCCACAGGCACAACTGTATTGCACTTGGGGGCAATTGTAGAACATGATTATGAAACTTTTTCCCATTTATATCCTGTGTGGCTGGAGTCACACTTTGCCAAGTCAATCATATTTACGTAACATAAACCAGTACATGTTTCAGACAGCTTTACAATCTGTGGACAAAATAAAACACCAAAACTTCTACAGACAGAGAGTATTTTTTATATTTTCCTTATGGATCTATTTATTTAAAAAACACGCACCGATCCCCCTCCGCTCGTGGGTTTGTAACCCTTGCGGATATAAACAAAACAATAATTATATGGTTTAATATCATGAATATAATGACATTACATTGTTGGTTTAGTCCTTTGAAGGCGGTGTTATAACACTGTCGTAACTATATCATGAAAAGTGACATTTAGATGCCTTTATAACAAATGATTATAAAGTGACCTTTGGTTATTAATTTCAATTCAGTGGCATATTGCTCCTGCTGTAGAGGTTTATCATGACAAGTTGACATTACCCACGGGGATACAAGCTGCCGTAAACATGTCACGATCGGCTTTAAATACAGTAATAAACTGTTATTACCCTCAAATGCTTTTACGACAGTGTCATGCACAATTAATTACTGTTACCCCAAGTAGTGTGGTTGAGTCTAGAAACTTCATAAAGACGTAATAAAATGCAATGGCATAAAGAAACATAAAGTTTAATTCATGTTGATGCCATAGTTATGTCAATGTTACACCTTATTTGCACCCATATCATCTAAAAATGTTTTAAATGTCCTGGTCTGCAGGAGGATGCAGAGTACCCCTATAATAAGACACCTATGCAATGAGCTACGCATCAACACACACAGCAGCAGTCCCCTGAGATAAGGGAGAGGGGACATTTTGCCCGGTCGGTGCTGCTTTGTCTCTGGTGCAGAGATATCAATGAGGATATGTCGACACAGATGCAGACACTGCCGGGGGTTTTGGCACATACATCAGTTGTGACCTTTTGGCGAAAAAAACAAAAACGAAACAGGATGTGTTGTTAAAATCAGCGAACGGGACGTGCTATGTCACCTCCAATGGGGTTAAGGAGTAGCCGACAAACTGCAAACAGATGGACATCTGCCTGGTATCTGACTCGCTGTGAGTCGAGATCTAAAAAGCAGCAGCAGAGAACAGGATGTTGACAACTGTATCCACAGACCTCATCTGTCTGGCTGCACTCTGGAACGGTTTCACTGCAGCAGCTCTGGAGTCAGTTCAATATGCAATGAAACATTGACATTCACTCAATGCTACATTCAGTTGGGGTAATGAGGCTGTAGTGGTGGGAGAGGGAATCAGTCTGGTATAATTCCTGTTTTTTTTATTGGTATCATCATGTAAACAGAACTCCCCGTGTCGAAATAAGTTCAGTAATTCAGCCTGTCTAAGAAAAAGCATTGAGGACATCTAGCTTTTGCATTTCTTGGCCTCTAAGTGTGCTACACAGTGGCGGACACATTTCCTGGCAATGCCAACCAATGCTAATAAGACTAGCAGAATCTAAAGGGGGATTCTTGTCGCCTATACAGACTCCACATCACGCATCTACTGTATTCTGCATCTAAGCTGCATTAGTACGCCAGCAGCCACAGCAGCTTGTGCATTGTCATATTGACTTAAGACAGTCGAATCGCCAATCTGTCGAACAATAATAGATGCAAAGGCAAAGTGATTCCTCAGGAGCAGTTCCTCGAGATCGAACAAATGGCTTCCTGTGTAGATCAACACTTCTGCAGGATGCTGTTCAAACATTTTCCAAACCTACACTTAGCACAATCTGTAATTCACCATGTAACAGTGTGCATTCAATATGTGCTTCCTTCCTCTTTCCACACCAGAGCCATCAATTTGTTTTCATATCGTGGTCTGTCAGGATATCAAGGTGCGTTTAGCATATTGGTGGAAAATTCTATTTGCAAACAATTATGTCCCGTATTATATAGTTCAAAACATAATCGCTTCCACTTTATACTCACTCTGTGTTTGTACTTTGTAACGGAGCATATGCCATTTGCTAGGTGCTTTTATTTTCTGTGCACGTGGCCCCAGTGGGTTTGAACATTGAATGTAAAACCGTCTGGCTTGCAGCTGATGCTCTGGTTTTTATATTGGAGATTGTTTTCAGTCTAACCTCTTTTTTGTTGCATGGCAGAAAATAACTAAAGTGCACAGGGACACTCTGTCTTCTGCAATATCTTGAGTTAATATACCAGAAGCGTACATGTCTGAACATTTTGTTTTTTATTCGGGATGTGGAAAAAACTTGTACTTACAAATACAATACACTATACAAATTCAAATTCTTACATTTCAGCGGTCAAGTGTGTGCAGAACATCATATTTTGTGCAATGAATTTCCATTGATAATAGTTAATAAATGAGAATATGTAACAAAAAAAGATGATACAGGAAGTACAAAATCACTCTCAATACACAGTCAAGGTATTCGCATGTATGTGCACTCAGCAAGCTCATAGATTACTCTTGATACGTCAACACGTAATGATTAAGAGGTCATATCTGAAGATATAAAACATGCTTGATGCACTTTAAAGAAACAGATATCACTGAAAAGAGTCGTGGAGTCCAGCAGCGTATGTCTGTGTTCTTTTGCGACTCTGAGAAGAGAGGGTAAAACTTTTGATGCATCAATAAAGTCCAACGGGAAAAGCACTGGCACAGCAAGTAAAGTCTATTCTTCATAGTTTGTTTGATAATTTGTTCCCCCATGAAACCTAAATTTAGAACAGCATGCCAAAACCCAACGATATTCAATTAACTATAATCTTAAACATGAGAAAAGTAAAACAAGTGGCTATAACTGCTAGAGTTTTAACAGCTGAGGTACTCTCAAGAGATTATGAAGCCATAAGAACAAACAGATTTCATGAATTGTAAACTGAGCTCTTACCAAACATCTGAGGCTGAGGGTCACGACGCCCAACACGTAAATAATCATGTCAACTCTAAAATTCAAGTGGGCGAGGGAAAAACCATTTCCTATGACAGAAGTGATAGTCTCTTCCAGGCGCTGACTAGAAACGCTGTTTATTGGAAGTAATCCGCAGGATGGCGGAGGAGTTGGGCTCATGCTGTGGACTGTGTGAGACTGATATGGACTGTGAGAGAACATCACAAGTCCCTGAGCTGGGGTTTCTCAGCCAGCGATCCCTGCGGCTCCCCCTAGGGCCTGTTGGCAAAGAAAGCTCCCGGTGCTTTCCACCTGCAATGTCACGTTGATTACACAGCGGAAAGAGCGGAAAAGAGGTTACTGATCATGTTTGCTCCCCTATGGTGGCTGCCTTTTTACTTTCTGTCTCTCTTTCTGACTTCCTCTTTCTCTTCTGAGCATACCTGAAATGTAGAACTCCCCCCCCGCCCCGAAGAAGCAGGAAAGGGTCAATCCTCTCGATTCCAGCTGCCCTCGAGGCTTAACACATCTGTCAGGATCTGCCAGGGCTGGTTGAAATGAAGGAGGTTGCCATGACAACAGCTCTGCCACTTTGCCACCTGCGCGTGTCCTGCGGGAGAGCAGGAGGCAACGCCTTTCTCACCGCCAACGGGCTCTTCTGTCGCCTTGCCGATTGTCCCACCAGAGCATACCAATGGGATGGAGTTCACATCACTAAATCTGCCCGACGCTAGCAGCAACAACCAGAAGATGTTCAGTCACAAGGTGCGATTTCTGCCCCGTTTATGGAACTTGTGTGTCACTGGTCAGAAAATATTCTCCATTTACAGTCTTCCCCTGAGCTCTGAACATGAAAAAGCAGCCTCCATTAGTATGGTTCCTTGTTATCCAGGTGCAATAGAACAAGAAACAGCAATCTTTTCAACAAGCTGCAAGTAGACAGAGGACTTTTCCCTCCAAGCTGACACACCGGTAACCTTCTGTACAGGAGCTGAAAAACAATCCCTGGCACTGCCTTGGCTGATGTAGGAGCAGCCTCTTGTTCTATGTATTTCTTCCTCTAATTGGTCCAGCCCCCATTGTCAGGCTCTCTGAGGCTTCACTTCTTCAATTGGGGGAACCAGAGGATGGGCAGCATATTTGCAGAGCGGGGGGGGGGGGGGGGGTTTGATGGTTGGGGGATGGGCGGGGGCATTCAGGAACATCCAGAGGGCATAATTACGGGCTAATCTATGGGAACTCGCTATCACGGTTTTGATGGGTTTCGTGGACTGGTATTTGTTACCGGGCAGCAAGAGCTTGTGCACCCTCATTAACACGTCTCACCTCTGGAGCATGAGCAGGAGAAGTAAACAAGCTAGGAGAAGAAAAGGAGTGAGGTTTTCACACACACACACACACACACTCACAGCATGCCTGCATGCACACACACTATTAATCAATGCATGGACGCAAACCACACACAAATGTTCAGTCGGGTTTACGCAAATGCACGCATCGATTTTACATTTTGAAATTCACACAGGTTTTTGAAAACGTAAAAATATATTTTGCATCGTGGAAAGTCTCGCTTTATAAAAAGTCAGTATGTTTTAAAGATTTGTGGAAATATGGCTTTTTTTTCAGTCGAGCGCTTTCTGCTCGGCTCAGCTGAAGACCCCCGAACATTTTGATGATGTCATTGAATGCTGTAATTGAACGGCGCAGGTTCTGCAATATTGCTTTCTTTGTTGCAGGGGGTAATTAATCCCCATCACCTGAGAACCTCTGCGGTCCTGCTTACTTTCACTGTCTTAACTTAATTCATTTCTTTCATTCTTACTTCATATTTTTACTTACTTCTACCTGAAAACTTGTATTAGATATTTCGTATTTTGTTTTAAACTTTGTTTCACGCAGAATCCAATTTATATTAGCTCATTCTTTCACTGTTTCAATTTGATTTGACAAGCTTGAATTATCTGACTGACTATCAGGGCTTAAGATGTGACAGTGATTTAAAGAAGTGTGTCGTTCAAGCAATTAGTTTTGCACTGTACTCCAGGGGGACTGCATTCATGGCAGCGTCGGGGCTCGGCTGCTGCAATTAAAATGTTGTGACTTGATGTTCCCCCATACATTTTTAATAAACCCACAACAAACATGGCTATTATAGTTTATCCACTTAAGCTTAGTGCAGTGATGTACAGTAGTATTTGGACTTGTAAAATTATTTTTGCAGTTTAAAAAACATTTTGTAACTATATTTAGTCTAATTGAGCCTTTCTTTCACAGATTCATTTATTTATTTTATAAACATATATCACTTTTAATTAAGATATACTGTACATATTTTTTATTCCTTTCTATACATTGTTTTTTTTTCTATATTTATATTTCTTGTCCACAATTTTTATTTTATAAAAGTTTTCTTTTTAATAATATTTCTGTATTTGCTCTTATTTATTTTTATTTCTCCATGCACCGTTACACACCAAAGCAGATTCCTTGTATGTGAAAACCTGCTTGGCAATAAACCAAATTCTGATTCTGATTCTGATTTTACAGCCTTGCAAGAACCATCTTGGATTTATATTTACTTAAACTATTAAATTTAACACATCACAGCTTCCGTGAGATTAGATAAAGATACTTTTTAATTTGGCAAAATGTAGACATTTCTTCAGAAGATATACATAATATTTCCTGAGGTCAGTGTCCTTTTTTTCATTACATAGTGAACATATTGCTAATAACGTAGAGGGAATAACGAGTTGACGGTCACATGAACTGGTCAGTGTGAATACTGAGCACTGAGCTCCAGCACGCTAATGAAATTTCCTTCCGCTGGTTTCATTAACGCCGCACGACTGATACAAATGGCAGCGTGGGGACATCCCGGACCCCAGCTGATTATATCTGGGCGTTATCAGCCTCCTCGGTGTATTTCTGGCTGAAGGACACGGTAAAAGGCGACAGACAGTCATTGATCTGACGCCTTTGACTCCAAAATGCAATTAGAGGCTGGCCGCAACTTCGTGGGTGGTTATCACACGGCACGTCGCTCCACATTCAGATGTCTAAATCTGAATACACACAATAATTCTTAATTACTCAGGCTCGATTCAACTGACTTCGTGGCTGCACAGGATCGATTCCAATTAAGTATTTATGTTCAATACATGTCAGTGTTTTTTTTTTTATCATAGTATTTCTTCAGCCTTATATTGGTGTGAAAGCACAGCTCCCTAATGGGCACACTCGCCGAGAGTGAATGATGAGACTTCGAGTGGTGTGATGTGTTGAGAAATTAGCCGCACTCGCTGCGAGAGTTCAACTTCTGGCCAAAATATTCATGTGCGCCCTTTTAAATCCACCCCCTCAGTTTCTAATTTCATTTCGGTGATGAGGAGGATTTTCAAATGTCACGTCATTTCATGTCTCATTCTCTTTGGTAACACTCCTTCCGACTTCTGTGTCTCTGTGCCGTGTCCAGAAGTGTTTTAACTCGGACAGGGCACTGACTTATGCAGGGGTTGGCGTGAAATACATGTTGGCCGCGTGCAACCCCTGCACCTCTCCTTACACGGGAGCTTCACACTCACACTTAATAGATGTTTCGCCTCTTTTCTCGTGCTAGTGTTGTGTCTATTTGCAGTCGTTATGCACGTCTCTGTGGTAATGGCTTTGTAGAATGTAATTGAGAAACAATGAAAGCTTTTTTGCACTGAGCTACCTCGACGTTTGGGATCACTCCAGGGAGGCACCTGGGCTTAGGTTGCCTGTGACACTCGCAGGCCTAGCAGGCATCGACCCCTAGTAGCGGTACACCTGGCTCCTCTCCTTTGAACTAACTCCAAACTGACAGACCCCTGTTACTCCGAGGGTAGGCTTGGATCTCTATTTTAGGCACAAAGTGGATTGCAGAAATGAAATTAATTTCTGTCCTGAGCCTTCTCTCATATGCACGTTGATAAGTGTTGTGAATTGCTGTTGTGAAGACTGAAGCACGGCGGGAGCGGCAGTTACTACGCAGTCGATGTCGAAATGGTTTATCTTTCTGTGACATTGTGTTTAGCCCGATACAAGAGAGAATGTTTTCAGTGTTCACGGTTGTCACGTACAACAGAGGGAATCAGAGGGAGAAACAAATAAAGCAGAGCTAAAGCTTTACGATGAAATGTTTGTCTGAACTTCCCTTCATCCACTCTGTGAACGTTTAGCCTTGAAGGTTCAGACCAGGTAAGTGCTGCAGGGTGAGGTTATTCCAGTCCATGAACACAATGTAAGAGGAAAAAAGAGGTCAAGTGAAAACACACACTCCTGCACATCATCAGCTGCGCTTGTTGTGCTGCCAGTCCTCATTTCACATCGCTGTATTTACAGAGAGATTCAGGTGTTTAATGTTTTGAAGTGAAAAACAACGATTTTGTGAACCAATTCGAGATCAATTTCAAATGAGCTAACGTCCTTGTGATTCTCTTTACTGTATGTTATTTAAGTTATTAAGAAATCCACTACTTATTAGAAAACCTTTTATTGGACTTCGAAGCTTACCTACCCAGCGAACAAAACAATCTAATATTCTGGTCCAGGCCTACCAGCTCTGCTTCCGGGGTACGCTGCTTATTAAAGTTGCCAACAACAATATTTCCATTCTGCATTCACCATATTTCTTCTTACTCTTCTCTTTTTGGATTTATTTGTAATTTTTTCACCTCTCCTACCCTTGCAGGTGTCAATCAAGCACAGTCTGTCCACTCTGACGAGCTCTAATCAGGGACACTAAGTGAAAACATCTGCTGCACCATGTGTGTGTTGGACCTTTTAAGCTACAGAGTGACACAATTTACATTACTGCTAATAGTTTTACGGCTCTCAACCTTGAGATGTTCATTATATCAAACCCCATTTTAGATATTTATGTTTTTTGCGATGACAGTTTTCAATACATTAGCGTTCTGAAATTGCCTCTTTAATGAATTTCATTGGTATTGCTAAAATATTGTTTTTATAGGTTGTTGTGTTGCCCCCTAGTGGACAAATAAAGTTTACAAAAAAAAAGGTCTTCTGTCTATTTTGTTTCAGAATTTTCAACAGCATCTCATGGTCTTCATCAGCTAATATTGGTTTTCCAGATTAGTCTGCTGTTGTCAGAGCTCGCTCTCTCACAATACTTCACTTTTCAAATAACTCTAAGAAAGATAAACCGGATAAAATGTAGAAGATTGTTTATGAAGGAAAATTGTTGATGCCATGTTGGGAGAAGGAGGGGGAGAGGAGCGTTGTTTACTCACGGTTCATTAGGTTTTTCGTGAGGTGCTTTTGTCCTCCACGCTAAGTAATGCCGTTCTTCTTTTTACTACCTGCAATTAGCCTTGTACATTAAAGTGCTTGATGATGTCTGACTAATAGTGAGTATCTATCACACGTCGCATAGCAGGAAGGTTTGTTCTCGACTTAGAGCATGCTGTGTCATGTGTTTCCAGGAAACACCCCATTTATTTATGCAAATCAATCAAAACGCGTAACTTGTTTCCATGCCTTCTGACTCTCGTGTAGTATGCTGGGATGTCGCTGCAACTGTAATTCTGCATTACATTTACAGCAAACGGAAGATGAAGTGTCTCACTTGAAGAGCTCGGGGAGTAAGTGATATTAATGCAAACTCCAATAATTAAATACAGCGTGTCAAAACATTCCTATGAGGTTCCTGTTTCATAACAGTACGTTTAAAAAAAGATTGATGTATCATTTTGGCTTTAGTTGATGAGTACATTAAGACACCAAAGTTGAGGATTTATTCTTGCTAGGAAGAAAATCAGGCAATTTGCTTTGACTATTAAATAAACTGAACCGCAACAATATAGTCGAGAACACGGAGCAACGCAGGACGAAGTGAAGCTTCGGCGGCAACTGTGGTACAATATTGACGTGTTTTGACCCGAGGTCATCATGTGTTTGATGTGTCAGATCTCTCTTTCCTTCCTTCAGAGTGTGTGCAAGTGTGTGAGTGTGCGAGGGTGGTGAAACAAGTGGTGCCTTGTGGTTGGACCGTTCCCTCAATTGCCACGTGCTGATTGGTCCATTGGATGACATTAGTTCCTTTTTAAACTGCAGCCTGACATTCAAACGTCCTCCTGCTCCCAACAAAGATCCAGCATAGAGTGTTCTGAGATCTGTGCGTCAGTCGTGTTTTTTTCGTAGACCATTTGGCAAGCTTGCTGTTGTGCTTGGAGCCGGATGAACTTGTGATTGCTCTCCGATTTTAAATATTCTGCTTCTGTTGTCACTTTAACTTTTGCATACTTAAGAGCGGTTTGGAAGGAGTGAGAAGCCTTTTTGTTTATCGTCGAACCCGTTTTCTCCAGTCTGATGTAGGAGCTCAGGTTAGAGGCTTGTCTTCTGCTAAACTTTTATTTTTTTGTTAGGGAAGTTTAGGGTTTTGTTGAGTTTGTCGTTTTGGGCATTGCTCACCTCTGAAGTTAAATATACTGCTGACTGTGAATTGAGATTTGAGTCATGGCACTGTGACTTTCATTGCAGCTGCTTCTTCCATGGAGCTACAAAACCTCTGCAACTGTATATGTATTAAGGAAACCCTATCAAACCACCTAGAATAAAGTGTTTAAACCAGTTATTTCTTATGGAAATATGTAGTTGTTCTGCTGACCAGCGTTCTTTAAATGTACTTTTTAATCTGTTTCTTAATCTGATATTTTAAATGACTTTGAAGGTTGTAGTATAATGCAAAAAGCATATATTACCTCATGTATTATTTACAAAGCCTGCTCCTGGCCTGAGTTCAGAACATGTCATTTAATTTGATCAACTGCTTCTTTAAATGCTGTTTAACATTCATGTGTGTCTCATACCAGAACATTGTACCTGTCAAACAACTCTCTCCATGTGCGTACTTCATGCATCTAAGTTGCACAAAGCGAAGACGTAAGATGCGACTTAAACACACACATCATCACTTTGAGGGATCTTCATCCTCAAACATATGAAACTTGTGTTCTACAATTGTGAAATGAAGCTGTTATGAGTGCCGAATTGATTATTCATGAATGTACTCTGGATAATGTCAAAATTGTTCCTTCCTTTTTTTGTTTTCACAGGAAAAAGTATCTGGGACACAAGTTGCAGCTGTGAATCACAAACCTGCTCATGTTCAGTTTGATATCGACATTATTACGAACTTATTACAGCAAAAATCCTCGTGCATCACATACTGAGTATGTTGCTCTCGCTGTGAGATTCTGTATGAACCTCTCATGTCCGCGAGACAAGAGACATCAGAACTGACACCAAATACTCCACCGGCGACTTAATACTGTAAATAAAAAGAAGGAAGTTGATTTTTAAAAAGATCCCTTAGACTCTATGGTGCACAGAATCAGAAGTTTTTATTTCCGCATTAAGGCGTTACTTATTGTCTGATTCTGGCTGAGCAGGACTCTGCAATCAGCAGCGCTGAGACTGAGACTGACTTGGCCTATATAACAGCTAAGCCTCATTAGCCACAGCTTCAGACCTGCATGTGACTGGAGAGGCTGAGAAACACAGATTTCTCCCCGTGACAATGAGACAACAGATTCCCACCAGAGCCACAGTCGGTACGGCAGATAATTGGACGAACCACAATTCCCTCCCAGAATGTTCCTGATGGCGTCCTCCAACACGTGGAAAAGCAGTTCCCTTGTTCAAAAGTGGAATCGTATGATTCTTGACCTCCACGCTCCACAGAGGAAGCTCAAACTGTAAACTACTGTAACGATAATGTCATCGTTATCGCATGAAATATGTCAGATCTTGTACAATCTTGCACAAATTATACATTTCAATTGCCTTGCGTTGTGTAGTGGAAAGAATCATATTTAACTGATGGTGAGAAATGACTATTAAAATGATTTTAGAAATGGTTATGTTGATGCTGATCTATTGCACAATGTATGTACTTGCATACATCTCATCCCCACACTGTGGCGACTAACATACTGCACAAATAAAGCTTCCTACCAGGCTTTGGAGCCCGGCTGCAGGGATTTGCGCCCATTCAGCCACAAGAGCATTAGTGAGGCCGGCCACTGATGTTGGGCGATAAGCCCTGAATCACAGTATTCCACTTCATCCCGATCGGTCATGTCACCAGTGACCCTTCTCTACACTGCGGCCTCTCGGCCTTTGCTCAATAAATTTGAGGCCCTCTCACTAAGCACTTTAAAGGACATAATTGATAAACTAAAGTCTACTACATCAAGTCCTTTAGATGTTTTGCCTGCCAACACTTCTGATTTTAAACAGTGTTAGTCTCTCTTGCTAAATTACCATTTTTTATGGATTTTTTATAGAAAGTTGTTTACTTAGAATTTATTTTATGAATAATTTTGATATTTCTGACACATTTTAATCAGGTTCCGGTCACAGCACAGAAACTGCTCTCAGTAACGATCTTTAACTCATGGTGATTGATGGATTTGAATTCTTCTTGATTTGAGAGCATTTGACTGTCGATCACTGTATTCTATAGGGTCGCCTTAAAAAGAGCTTTGTCATCAGGGACACTGCTCTGGACTGCAAGTCGTATTTATAAAAACATAACTTTCAGTAATGGCATTAAAAAGCAGTGAAGTAAGCAATATCCATCCGTTACTATCTTGTCTTTTCTGTCAGAAATAAACTGCTGGATGTTCCGAAACCTTCAGCTAAATGAAAACATATCGGAAATAATTATCTTCTGTCCCCCTAAGTCGATCTCTATCTCAGAAGAAACATCTTGGCTCCCTGTCTAAAAATGTTAACAAGCAGGCAGAAACCTGGGCGTTATATTTGACAGTGACCTTTCAGTTGAAAAGCAGGTTGCACGGCGAGTTCAATCATGTTTTTTATCAGCTACGGTTTGTGTCATAAACCATGTCTTTGCTCTGTTGACCAGATCTCCAGAAGGTCACTCGTGCTTTTATGTCATCTCGGTAAGAAAATCGTAATTATTTGTATTCACGGTTAAGACAACAACGATCTCACGCTCGGCTTTTAACAAATACTAGAAGACGAGATCATATCAGCTCTGTTTTAGCATACCTTCAGTACCTTTTTTTTTCAGAATTGATTTTAGTGATTTGAAAGCACTTCATGGTTCAGCTCCCAGTCACACTGCTGAGTTGCTGCTCCCCTATGAGCTTCAGTGCAGCCTCAGATCCTCAGGCTCTGCTGGCTGTTCCTAAGTCCTGCCACAGAACTTAAGATGACCAGGCTTGTGCAGTCGGGGCTCCTCCGCTCTGTAACTCCCTGCAGAATCAATTACATCTTTTTAAATCACTTCCTAAAACTTATCTTTTTAAAACTAGCTTGTTATTTCCAACATGTCTTATCTTATTGCATTTTATTGTGTTATTGGGGTATTTTATTTCCATTATAACATGTAAAGCAAATGCATCTTCTATCTGAAGATAAAGTGTACTAACGTTATAAAGGTGCCTGATGAGGGATGAGGTCATTTCTTTAATGGCTTTGTCATGAATCTTCACTCATGCTTTTGTCTCAAATATAATCTTCTGTTGTAGCATTAAGGCTTCCCAGAACTTCAACCTAAAGGGGATAGCTAAAGACATTAAAAACACATTTTTGTGTGTGTAATGTTTTTGTTATTATCATCAGTATTCAAAAAACATATCCATCTGTGTGTTAACCTATTGTACATTCAAGCATATGACATATTTCACAAGCTGTTCCAACACATCAAACACAAAGTGTCAGTCCAGTAGTGTTACACTTTGTTTTTCGCCGCATATTTAAAATTCCCAAGGCTTTCGAGCTAAACATCCAAGCTATACCTCTCACCTCCATAGAAGCTACACGTGTACAAATGATGCCACAGTCAAAAGTAACAATTATTTTAATTTGTATTGTCTCTGTGATACATTTTGTAGAGAATAAATAAATAAAAATATAATTTCTATGAAAGTAACGCATCAACGGATCACATTTACAGTCAAATCAAAGCCCCCCCCCCCCCCCCCCTCCACTCATTGAGTACATGTGAGTAGAATGCATAAGAGCTCCCTTCTGTTCTCCCCCTGGCCAAGCAAGTAGCACATCTATTTTGCATACATTAGTCAAAGCAATGATGTGGATTTATGCATGACTTTGATGTGTTTTGTTTGTAATCCACTGTCCCTTTATGTGACGTTTTAGGGCTCCAGCTGATTGAAATTCAAAGTGGGAGAGAGAGGTAAATGACACCACAAGAAAAGCTGGACTTAGATGAGACGAAGAGTGCCTTATCATGTAGCAATTGAAGTCTGATCAGCGGGTGCATTGAAATGTGAGGGAAATATATCCTGAATATGCAATTATAGAAGGAACGAGGAGGTTAATGACGAAAGGTTAGCCTGCGGTTAAGATTAGGCAAATACAAAATTAAGTTTTGAGGTACAGCTATTAAAAACAACCATATAATTGTATTATTACATATATCATTTAAATGTAATTATTCTATTTTATATTGTGCATTTTATGTATAGTATTATTACAATTTAATATATATAATATGATAAATAAAAATGTTTACAATGAATATTACCCACACACATAAAAAAAACGTTTAATTCTTTCTGTGCGGTCCGGTACTGGTCCACGGCCCGGTGGTTGGGGACCCCTGTGTTAGATGACGTGTTAGCTATTTCATAAGGGAATACTGTGGGGATATGTATTTCACTTTTATTGTTTTGATCTCAGGCTGTTGAAAACAACGTCCAACATTTATAACCAACTAACAAATAGATTTTGACTTCTAATTTGTATCTGTCTTAACTGTCCCAAAGTGTTCATCACTATGTTGGTGAGTGAATCTCCAATGGGTCTCCATTTTGTTTACATCACATTGCTCTTAAATGTCCCAAAACTGCAATTATGCAACCTCATGAATCTTAAACCGTCAATCTCCCGGTGCAACATGAAGAAAAGTATTACTGCGCAATTTCTAAGATTAGCAATTAATGAGCTTTGACTATTTCTAAAGTTCAGAGTGTTGCAAAAAAATATGACCCAAATTTCATCCTGGACCATGAATAGTAAAACTGTATCAACTGTAACTGTATGCATATCAACTTTTTAATACACTATAAATATTAATTAGAATGTCCTCATGCTGCACCAGCCAGCACACGGTACAGATCCAGAGCAAGAGAGAGCGTCTCACAAAGCGGGGAAATGGATTTAAAACAAGGGACACGCCTGCCACTGAACTTTGATGAAACTTCTCGACTGAGGAGGATGATTTTATTTTTCCTGAGGGGCCGTACTGTAACTGCATACTGAAATACTGTTCAGTCAGCAGTTAAGTGAGGACCCATGTGACCATTCAGCAGCAAAGTGCAAATTACTTAAAGGCCCAGTCTTTAATTGCAATACTTTGCCCCAGCTGGAACACTCACTCTTTAACATAGTTATTAATTATACTGGAGAATATTGCAAGGCTAAACATATATCATAGTGTGTATCAGGGGATTTAATCATAACATTCCTTTAGGTTGTAGTTGCCTAAACCTGCATATACCCTGATCACGCTTCAGTTGCCACAGGCCCTTACTTCATGCTAAAAGTTGACAGTTAGCATTTTGTGTCCACCAGGAATGTGTGAAAGTGTCTCGCAGGTCAGGATGAACACATGTCGCAAAATGAGACGGCTGTGTTCATTTTGGGGTTTTGTTCAGTGTAAAAAAAAGAAGTAGCTTTGTTTGACATTTAAAATGTAATCCAGGCAGCATTAACAGTTGGCAGACCAATACATAATCAGAAGTCCAAAGAAGGGAATCAAAGGAATTAAAATTGGCTCGCCTGACTTAATGAAATAACCAGGAAATTGTCCTGCATAATGTAAGTCATCCGTTGAAGAATGTTTCTAGTTCATTCTCCGTTGATCACATCGCAGGACGGCACATGCAAACATTTAATAGATTTGTTCTGTATGCTCAATTGTAGCATTACATGTGCAGTGTACGTAGCTTTAATAAACCAAACTAGATCTCTCCCTAGCTTAGCTTTGCCGTAGTTCAACTTCTTCCAGTGTGACGTAATTGTAAAGGAAATAATTACTATAATGTTTTACATAATTAAAAAGTACATGTCTAAAATTCAAGTTTCTAGCAATAGGGTGACCCAAATGCAGACAGAGATTCAACTGGCAGACTAGAAGGCATCTTAAAAAGTTCAGGAGGTCACATTAACAAGATTATAATTGGTAAGAAAGCAAATTCAAAAAACAGCAGGCAGTCAGAAAGAGTAAAAGGCTGCAGGTAGGAAGCTGGCAGGCTCGGCTCACAGACTACATCAGCAATACAAAATAGATGATCTGACAAAAAGCTGGCTGAAAACTGGCCTCTGTACGAACAGTGGGGCTGCGACTGAATGAAGAGCCGCTGAGCAGGTGGTTCGTCAGGTCAGTGCAAGAGAAGGGAAATAACTATTATGATCTAATAAAACTTTATCTGCGACGTACTATCAACAACAACAACAACAAAGTTCTATCACTATCAGAGAAACAGTTCAACCTGATCAGCCACACATCAGAATAATGTGTACTGTATATGTAAGCATATATATTACATATGCGTGACAGCCCAGTATGTTTTATTCATATTGCACCTTGAAATGTATATCCAATTTCTTAGTTCAGTTCCAGAGCAGGAGGAAAGTGAGGGTGTGGAAGTCCCAGTGGTGGATGGATGTTGTCTAGAATCCCAGACTTAAATAGTTAAATAGTTAAATAGTTAAATAGTTAATAGGACTTCACGTCTCGTCGCAGACTTGCAAATGACGTCTGCCTTTTCAGTAACAGTAACCACAATATTTCCCAAATATTACTCAGTTCAAGTTGCCTAACCCTAGCCATACTTTACCACAGGGCTCTTCAACCTTTTTCAAGCCAAGGACCCCCAAACTGGTGTAGCGTGGAGCAGGGACCCCCTACTGTATTTATTGTATGGAAGAGGCTTGAAGAGTTACGTGCGACAGGGGGGGGTGCGTGGTGCAAATTTCTTTTAGTTTACCCCTCTCCTTTCCCCCGCTCTGTAGGTGTGTGTGTTGGGAGCAAAGTCCTGCCCTTCGCGAAACACAGCGGAGGAAGGAATGTGAATGCACAAAGCAAAATAAAGAAAAAAAGATTGCTTTATGTACAAACAATTTTGCGACCCCCCCCCCCCCCCTGCAGTACCTCCGCGGACCCCCTGGGGTTCACAGACCCCCTGTTGAAGACCTATGCTCACCAAGTTAGTTTGCAGTAACTGCCATCTTTCACTCACTACCAGGCTGTTGTTTCCATGTGCAGATATTGTTTAAAGTGGCATCCGATGAATAAAATGACCCTGAACTCATCATTTCCCAATTTTAAAAGCCATATTACTGCTTGTTCTGTACTGTCCGACGGTTCCCTGTGAGTTTGCTTAAGAAAAGGCATCCAATGCATTACTTGTTCCACATGCAATTAAATATTCACAGTAAATAAAAAAGAAAAGAACAAACAATCTTAAAGGATTCCAACATAGAAATGTGCGAAACATAACAAAATGATCATAATCTGGTGAAAATGTAATAATAAAATACTATTCAGCTTTTTACGCAACACAGAAATATAACAGGCGGGTGAGCAGATCCAATTTTAATGAATTTCATTCAAAATATTGATCTTGAAGGATCAGGCCTGTTGACATGCATATGATTCCTTTTAATATGGATGAGCATAAACAAACACTGTTGATAGAAAACATGTATACAGACAGGAGTCAATAAGGCCCCATAATTAGACAAGAGCAGCCCAAATAGAAACTAGATTACCATCTAATCATTGAGCTGAAAGTAAGACATCAATGCACATGCTCAGTTACTAAGGCATTATGCAAGACATGGGAATGTTTATCTAGTTTGGAAGTAATGTCAATTTGCACCAAATGTAGGTCTTTTTCCAGTTTGATATGCATATGAAAGCTAATATCACTCTAAATAAATTGTGCAGTCTTCACATATTAATATGTTTTGATGGTTCTGTCATTCATGCCAGTATTGTTTTTGCAAAATCTAAATTTGTTGACGCTATGAGGCATTCTTTTTCGAGATGGAAGGAGCGTCTTTCAGAGAGAAATGATCTCGAGCAGCACGGTGATGATACTGGATAATGGTGGAGGCGGGATGATGCTGAGATGTCTCAGATGCCAGATACTAAAAGCTCTGATGCAAATATTCAATTGATCTGATCATAGCTGGTAGCTGTACGGCACATTTCTCCCCACTATTTATCTGCATTTCAAGCCACTGTGTGATCTGTCGTATATGTGGAAGCGTTATTAGAGTTGTGTCAGGACCCAGATACATCAGTTCACTTATAGAAACAGTGAGAGCCATCAACAATTCTCCATATTTTCACTACTCTTTTAAAAGAAGTTAACTGTTTGTGCCTCCAGAAGAAGCAATTTCCTCCTATTCTTTTTTTTCTACAGTATAAAATCCACTTCCAGTGACTTGAAAATGGACCAAACAGTCAATCAAGGTAAACTTGAAGCACTCAATTGCTTTTGGTTGAAGTTTCCCTGATTATTTATTTGTGCCTTGGTTGAGTGTTGAAGTGTAAGAGCCATATTATTGCATGCACTGCTCGCTTTAAATAACCCGCTGCAGAGAGAAACAGAAATCCAAGCCAAGAAATAACCAAAATAAGAAATAATTCAAAATATATGTTGCTTTAAAAACTCATATGTGTTAGTCCTATTAAACTGTTGTCTGGCTGGCTTGTTGGCATATGATCAGATGCAGGCTATTTTTGGAGAAACATAGGTTTGAATAATGAAACATGTTCGTGTGAAAGCTGTGGCTTCAAAGGATCATGTTTTCCGTCATGATACACTCACCGCCATTGGTGTGAAATCAATCCCCCAAATGGGTCCCTCGAGGATCAATATTAGGCCCTTCTAATTACTCTATGCATGTAAAGTCATTGTTATTGACATCACAATCACAAATTTACCTCAAAGAGTAAAGAGTAGCACACCTGTATCCTATTTGTTTTTCAACTAAATATTGCAATGTGTATTTGTATGCTGACGATACCTTTGTTTATGCCATTGGCTCCACAGTACGCCAGGTCATCTCCAGGTCATCTCCAGGTCATCTCCAGGTCATCTCCAGGTCATCTCCAGGTCATCTGATTTAATGAGCCATTCACAGTTTCACTGTACCGACCGTGTGTACTTAGACTTGCATGGCTTAATCTTTGAGACAAGCATATGCTACTGGCAGGATCAACCAGGTCATCTCCAGGTCATATTCTATTATTGATGACCTCCAGATATCGTTTATTAACGTTCCAAACTCCAAAAAGATTAAATGTATGCATTTGACTAAAGAGAACAGAGCTGTAATGTCCCTCGTAGCTCATTTGGGTCACATGTGACTTTGCTATTGTCTCAAAAGTACAATAAATAACCAGCCATGCATCATCGCAGTGATAAGAGCCAAACAACAAAGCTTACACCGAGGGTCTGACAATCTGATGCCGTGTCTCAGAAGGAGATGCCAGATGTACTGTATATTTGTGTCTCCTATTGTGCAGTCCTATTTAAAAAGACATTTGGATATGGGGACACAACATGACAAAGACAAGACCTTTTATTTTACACCCTTCATGGTGCCATTTTCTGGGTCTAATCAAATGTTTTTAATATCTTTCACAAAATGTCGAAGTAGTCAGCAAAAGCTGAGTTTTGTGGGTTTTTTTTAAATATCATGGGAGTGTTTGAAAAAAGAAGTAATAAGAAAGATCCAGGACCACACACTGTAGAGTGCAGTTAGACAATGTAAACAACAAAATAACACTCGTATTCTGCATTCTCCAACCGGGGATTTGGGTTTGAGTTGGTTTTCATCTTTCTGTATTCACAACAAGCGATGTGCCTTGAGGCATGCCAACTGCCTGTCAGTTACACGTACACAACTCAGTTGAATCTGTTACTCACTACCTGTAGACTGCAGAGACAAAACAAATAGTGTTTAATCAGGGCTGTACGTAAAGCTTTTTTTTTTGCACATTTGGTGCTACAAAGGTTTAAAGTTTTGCAGCTCAGGCCGCAAAATTGTAACACGAATATAAAAGTTTCAAGTAAGTCGCGTACATTATTTTGTTATTATAAACAAAATACATTATCATGTATGTGTGTGTGTCAGTTTTTACTCTGCCTACAGTCTGTGTGCCAATGGGCGTACTTTTCTCCGCCCATCAGCGGTATGTGTGTTTTTTGTTGGGATTTTGGGGTACATTTTAATGAACCTAAAAATATAAGGTTATTGTCTAATGACAGTCCCCGGGGACCTCCGTGCCGCCAACAGAGCTCCAGAGAGCCGGAAATAAGAGCAGGCAGGCTGGTGTCAGATTTGTGCAGAACACCGGAAAAAAACAACAACAACACTTCACCGACAGCATGAACCTACCACCCGATACACAAGGTTAACTATCAGTGGTTTCTGTTACATGAGAAATAGTTCCAAAATACAAATGTTTTAAAACACAGAAACGTCCAACATGCACAGAACTACCGAAGTCGTGGAGAAAGCCAACTGAGCGTTTACTTCTGCCTACGAAGAGGATGACAGTTGAACAGCCGGTCCTTCACTGTGGCCCAGGATGCATCGTGTACGCACTTAAAAATTGCTGTTGCCACATATAGTTGCATGTTTTTCCAACTTAAATGCAAAAATAAACCCCCAGTGGTCAAATTTGCATGTAAAAAGTGAGATGAAAATTGACTTTGCATTAAATCTGTGTGCACCATAAGACCATTGTCCTGTAGGTTCACATCCTGTCACACTGGAAATCACTTTGTATTACCTACCTGTGACCACAGTCCTTCTGTAACCTCAACTAAATGGTTTAAGTAAGTAGTAGTTTCCTTCTGGTGTGCCTAACGCTATTGGAGCGACACTGACTCTCCAACACAGAGTGAAGCTTGATTTCCGCCTGTACATCACAATGTGTTCATTGACGCATTGTGTAACTTGTGCTGAGAAATAAAGCAAAATTAATTTTGCTGATGAACGTTTTAGTTACAGTTAGATTGAGCAAGCAAAGCTGCAATGTGCATAAAAGATTCAGAATTAATTACATTTTTTATAAATCCACCACATGCATACACTTCAACGATTCATGGAGACAGAGTATAAGAAGGGAAGGGATTGGATTTTTTTCTTCATCAACTTTCAAAGTATTCCTCTAAAGTTATCTTCTGCAGCTTTAGAGGAGCAGAGGGAAACAATGTGGCAATGTCTGTTGTCTTATACCCCTTTGTATACCAGAAAGCAAACAGTCAAGTAATTGGTTCCATTTGAAGTTGAACACGGGGGAATGTGGGTAGCAAGTCTCTCTCTGGCTGTTAGCACAACAGATGTTAGGTTGCATGTGGCTAAATATACTCTTTGGGGGTTTGTTATTTCCTCAGATATTGATTCCTCCTGTGACCTGTGACTGGAAAGCTTCTTTTTATTTTCACTTTAGGGGCTTGATCACATGTGTTGCATATGTGGGTGCACTATTAACATCAGAATTGATTTAATTAGAGTGTTAGTCACCAGTAATCACTTAAGACGTTCACTGACTCGTGATCAGTCAAAAACCAAAGCAGGCATCTTACATTTTCCTTAAATCTCATAGACTTCACAAGCTCATGTAATACTCACGAATTTCAACAATTTGAGTCATCCTAATCCCACAGTAATCACTGTTTATGGATGTACAGGCTGCAACAGGCAAACGCTGGCACCAGCTGCTTCTTTAGACACCTGTCAGATGCATTTCCACCTCTGATCTGTATTCATTTGAAGGCCTTAATACCTGCTGAGACAGATCTCAAGAAGCTTGTTTGTACCGCACCCACTGCATCTCACTGCAAGTGAGGATGCACATTTATCATTGTTATAAAACCATCTTCTTTGTTTTTAACATTTGTACAGGTCTGGAAGCTGCAGGGGTAGGAGTTGTGTTTACGGCGTGTTAATAAGAGGAGACAAAGTGATTTTCCTCTGAAAACTGAGGCAACACGGAATCAAGTTTGTTATGAAATTAATTTGACTTTTGTTTCATGTTTTGTTTTCTCCCATAACTCAGAACCTTATCATTGGTGATTTTCTTTCAGTTTATGGCCATTTTGAGGGGTTTGCATTCAGATGGAGTAATGCCTGTTTTCCACTTCTTGTGTGGCGGACGATAACACCCTCCTGAGGTATCTACTTGACACAGAAGCACTGGAGGGAGTTCTTTGCCTCCAAGGAGTACATTATTTATTTGACAACAGAAGACCTCAGAGGTTATTACCCTTTATATACCGCAACCACTTTCCAAAGATAAAGAGAAAATATACTCATCTATCCAGAGAAATGTATTATTCGTGCACCGTTCAGCAACAATTGTGTCTTTTTTTTCCTGGGGAAATAATTTTGCTGCTACAGTACATGGAACAAATTGAGTCTCTCTGTAGGAAGATAAGCTTGCAAAAATACCTCACGGGGTTTTGCAAAGAAAACAAATGCAATTCTACGAAACCTGTCGCATGGTCTGATGTAGCAAATTAAATCATTTGCTGATATAATTTTATTGGTAATAATAATGAGAAAAGAATGTGAAAAAATACAAAGGACAAAATTGGACAAATGAGAAGAACCCAGGGCAACAAGGAACAGGTAGTCTAAGGCTTATATTTATGTGCACCCAAGTTCCCAACCTAAGAAAATAGAAATAGAAATAGAAACATTACAACAACAAACACAACACCTGTTAGCGAACAAACTACATCCCTGTTTCCACAGATTATGTCAAAGTCCATTGGTAATGCAAAACAATTATCTAATAATTATTAACAATATAACCGACTCCTCATCAAGATGCTCCATCTTGGGTCAGGAAATGCATTGTGGGAAACCCTCAAAGGTCTAAAACGTGCAAAGCTAAAGTCACAAGACAGCCAGAAGCTTCCATGAACTATTTTCGGTAGCCTTGCTAACATTACTTATACTGTAAGGTTCGCCATGCTCTGTTTGGTCTTGCATATAATAACGGTCCATCGAGACTGCTGCTGTATGGGCTCTTAGTTTTCCTTTGCTGGGGAAAGGGTTCATCTGTGCTTTTTGACAGGCAACAGGAGATAAGGTCAATTCTAGCTTTGTGTCTTGAGAATGTAACCAAACTGTACGTAGTGCATTTAAACTCGGCTGAACTGAGTAATAAGCTCTGTGTGCATTTAAGTTTTTCTAAATAAGATATCCAAATGCAGACCGTATGTTAATTCCAGGTGGAAATGGAGTCATAATGTCATATAATACAGGCCTGCGAGATAAATGTGGTGGTGATTGAAGACAAAATGGTTGTTGATATGTAATCATAGTCTGATAAGCAAGAAAGCACCTTGTTGATAAAGCACTTTGCAAAAACAGAAATTACAAAGAGCTTTAAAGGAGAAAGAAAAAGAGATGAAGGTAACAATATAAGAAACTCATTTCTCTGAAATGCTGTGGGATGCCGCTCCAGAGTCGAGGAGTGACATCAGCAACTGGCTTTCCAGCCAGATATCCGGCTAAAATTAGACAGTGGAAATGCATTAAAGAACAATCCACTGCAGTCTGGAGTAAAGGCTTGCCTTGCATGTATCACACAGACGTCATGTCTTCCCCAGGAGACGCTCGCAGCCCATTGGCACACATTTCACAGAGCTAACCTCTGACCCGTGCGGAAGTTGAGGAAAAGGCTGCGAGGACAAAGACAGAGGAGAAAATCAGACCTCTTCGGTTAATTGCGCTACCTCCACCGGTGCCTGCTCGCGGAGCGGGTTCCCTCCTGTGCCCATGTTGACTGATGTGCTGAGAATTAGATTTTGTCACTTAAAGACTCACCGGAGCGATACCCTGCAGACTTTTTAGCGGGGCCAAGAAAGGAAGCCCCGGTGGTATTTGGAGAGCGAGAATGAGGTCACGTTTAGTTTCTGCCTCCCTATGCATGACTGCTGTGTCAGTGGACTCTTACAAATGCTGCGGACTGTGGAGCACAGAAATAGTATTGTCTATTTTATTACTGAAGGAAAAAATAATGTCACGCATAATAAAGCTATAAATAATAATAAATATAATAAACTAGCTACTGGTCAACAACAAAGACATTTCTCTTGGAAGGCTTGATATATAGTGAATGCCAGAAGCTAATGTTTAGTTTAAAAACCTTTCATAAATAAAAGGTAGGAAAAGTGTTCTCACATTGGAAAACGTATGGATAACATTTTGCCTTTAAGGAAGATTTAAATCAAATAAGAGACGGGAGAATAAATTGGAGGGTGGAGAAAATTGTTGTGGAGAAGAAATGCTCTGCTGCACAATGGGAGACGGTGCATTGGGTGCTCATTGCACCGAAGAAAGTCATGTGGACAGAGGGAGCATGAAGAACTCACTTACATTTGAAGTGGTAATGGAAACTTTTCTGATTGCTGCAGCAAAACAAACACTGAGGCCTGAACTCGCGAGGAAAACAAAAGCATGTATAATTTGTTGAAAGGCTTACAACAACCTGAGTTTACATTTATGTTGTTTACTTTGTGTCTCAGAGCAAATGCAGGCAGAACTGAACGCTGAGAGAGAGAGAGAGAGAGAGAGAGGAGAGAGAGAGAGAGAGAGAGAGAGAGAGAGAGAGAGAGAGAGAGAGAGAGAGAGAGAGAGAGAGAGAGAGAGAGAGAGTTTGGATTAAACAACTAAAAGCATGTCTTAATGCTTAACTGCATGAAACTATGAGATGAACATGCCATATATACAAATGTATAAAACATTTTTTAAAGAAGATTTGTTTAAAATTAAAGGCTATTTTTAAAGCTTTATTGAAATTGACAATTGTACAGCATTGGCTTTACAAAGTATTGTTTTTTATTCTGATTGACACTCACAGTTAATTTTCAGTCAGTCAGTCACCACTCTTCTTCTCTTCCACTACATCTATAACATGTATCACTGTTTTTTGATAAGTTATAACTCAGGAGGAAATGTCTTCCAACATGCAAGACTTTATATCATCAAAGTTCTTGCTGCAAATTGAGCTGAGATGGATTTGTCAATGAATGCTATCTAAATGCTTTCATTGAACATCAGTTTATGGAAATACTAATACAGGCTTTACATGCATTAACACATGTCAGCATTTCTAACCACTGAGGACATAACAAGAATCCGTGATGTAGAATTACATAATAAAATCCTCTTGTGTGCAGAGGAAAAGAGCAGAGTTATATCTGCTCTATATGCTGCACAGGCCCTACGAGAACACAGTGCTTGGTGAGCATTAATATTCTTATTTCGGCACTGGTGCTTAAACCTACAGTACAGCTTAGCTGCTATAATGTCATCAAAGCGGTGTGTGATGAGAAAGCTATCCCTGAAAACAGATGATTGTGCACCAACAATTATTTTTCATCTTGTACCATCTTAAATTAGCTGACAATGTGTGAAATTTACTGAAAAAAAACATCATTATATATCACCACCCGGAGAGAAATATTATCTAAAGCATAGGTGTTCAACAGGGGGGGGGGGGGGGTCGCAAAATTGTTTGTAGATAAAGCAATTAAAAAAGAAAATAAAACCTACAGTCAGAGACAGAGTGGAGGAAAGGAGAGGGGTGAACTAAAAGAAATGTGCCAGATCTACTTGTTGAGAGCAGGCTTGTGTAACCGGGCAACCTCACTCTGAGAACAAAACGTTGTGCATAGTAACTTTGTCCAACTGTTCACAAAGTAAGTAGTTAAAACACACAACTCCTCCTTAAACCTTAAACTGTTGTTTTTACATTACTAAGAAACAAACAAGATATAACTAGTGAGCTTGAGCAGTTTCCTTCTCCTTAGCTCTGTTTCCTCATTTTTATGCTAACTAAGCTAACTGTTTCCTGACTCCAGCACACACACACATGAGATATCGGTCTCTTTATCTCACACTCAAAAAGAAACCAACTTCTGTATTCATATTTCCCAAAATGGTGAAGTATTCCTCTCACGTTGCACTGAACATCCTGCAAACATGTTAATTAGCAGCAGGAGACAACACACTGAAAGTTGAGTTTTAAATTACGTTAGTTTTTAATACGAGAGTAAAGTTACTTCAAACAGTGACAGAGGCATATTCACTGTTTCAGGCTCTCAATTTTACTTTGAAACCCAAACACAGGTTATATGTAGCAGGTGTGCATCAATGACGTCAGGAGCCGTTGAAGGCCTTTTTCACAGCAGCAGTAAATTGAAAGCTGCTCTTCAAACATTTGCACCAGCTGCATGATTTTGGTCTCATTCAAAAGATAACTCTCTTTTTGTTCTTGCAAAACAGTGAAGAATTACTCCAAGTGCTTCTGGCACTGAGTAATAGTGGTCTGAATACACTGAATTTGAAGGAAATACACTCCGTCAGAATTTCTTTGTTGAAAAAGATGTCTGAAGATGGGTATAGCTGGTAGTCCAGAGCTGAAATACACAATAGAAACATAGAACCAAGTGTTATCAAGTTCACCACCAAATTTCAGATAAAAAGGGATAAAAACTTAATTTATTAGACAGGTTTGTCTAAGAGTAACACCAGGAGTACACCAACTGTGCAATATGTACATGTACTGTACATATTATAATATTTTTATCTATTTATAAATAACTATTATATACCCATATTCCCTGTTCGTAGTAATCACACAGAGTAAGTGAAGTATAAAGACATTTTTTTTCTAATATTTGTATGTATTTTTTGTATTCTTTTCTGTACAATAAATAATAAATATTATTTTGGAAATAGATTTTATTTTGACAAACGTCACAAAGTGACGCATCTAACGAAAGAGACGTTCATTTCCTATACGATGCGCGCGCCACCAGGACGCTGAGCTTTGTCTGTAACAAAAGAAGTGGGTGGGCACTTTCAAGTTCAAGTTGACACTCATTGGCTCATGAAGGTTGTAAAAACCCATCGAAGCTCCGATTGGCTCAAATGAAGTAACTGGACAGCGCTGAACGCACGAGATATTAAGTTATGACTGTTTATGATCACACAATGTAAAAATCGATCAGCTGATTTCACAGATTGCAACACCTGTTCATGGACTTTTATCGATGTGACGATGTTCACAGTGGATATCTTTTTACCGGAAACGAACGTGTGGACCTCTGGCAATGCCTTAGGAGCGTCTTTTTCAAAATATAGCTGAAAAGAGGATATTTATGAGGATTTATAGGTAAGTGGGCTCAAAGTTATGATTTTGATTTTGAGTGTACTTGCTAGTTTGAGGAGCTGATTGTACCGCTGTTGTGATTTTCATCTCCATATTAAAATAGACGAAATTCTAAGCTTTCCAAAAATATATATATTTTTTTTTTTTTCAGAATTCTAAAATGTGCAATAAAACACAATAAAACACCTGCTGGGCCCGCCGGCGGGCCCGCACCTTCTAAGAGGATACAATTATTAACACCAGTCCCCTTGACACACACACACACACACACACACCTGAAATAATTAGAGACCACCAATTTAACTGTACATCACTACATTTTACCACTATACTTATTTATTTATTTTATTGTATGCTGCTACTGATGGTTACATTCTAATATAAAACATTGTTTTGCACTGACTACATAGAGAGGAAGAATTTAAACAAGTTAAGACACAGTTTCTAGGTCTTGCAGTGGAGGCCCAGTGATGTGATGGGCTCGGGGTTCTGTATCAGAAGAAGCGGATAACTAACTATTGTGCACTTCTCTCCCAAAGGGTCAGAGAGTTTAGAGATGGCAGAAATGAGGTTGGTGCCCCTGTGTCTTTCCGGTTGAAGTGAAGATTGTATTTCCCTTTAAGTCCTTTCTTTCCCAAAGTAATAAAACTGTGCCCAATAGCGATTGAGATGTTATAAAATGGGCTAAAGGCTAAAATCCTCACAAAGCTTCTATGCCTCTGGAACATATTTCCTAGCTTCCACCAGTCCTTACTGAATGTGTAAAATAACTAATTTTTCCTGACACAATTCAATCTTTCTGCACTCGAGCTGATAAAAATAAAAGAAAGAAAACAAATATTATATGTAAGTTGTTGTCACATAGTCAGCATGGTGATTTCTAAATGTATTACTGGAGATTTTTAATTACTGGAGAAATTGTATGAATCATGTCATGATAAATGGATTACAAAAGTATTCATTCATTCGACAACAGCTCGCGATAAGACAACAATACAAATATTTTCACCATTAAATACATGAAAGGTGAAGTAAATGCAGAGCGTGAGAGTGGCCTAATTAATGCTGCGCTGCTATCAAGAAGCAGTGACGGCTCTCTAACCACAGAATGAGCTTTGGGAACAGAATCAAATCCCTCAGCATTGTTTCTCGTTCGTTTGGGCTGCAAGAAAGACCTGAGGACTTGAGATATGTGTGTTAGTCATGGCCAACTTCACACACGGGCTAATGAGGAAAAAAGATAGCGTCTTAAAGATGTAATCTAGAGTAGTTTTGCACATGTTTTCTGTACATAGGGTATGTTAAAAACAAAGGTTTGTGTTGCACATGGTTAACCTCTGTAGCACAAAGCTTAAGTAATTGCATGTCTGCCGTATAAACCTTCATAGACTTCATTGTTTAATCTGAATTAAATAATGGCAGTTGTCAGAGCAGTGTGTCCATGCTGCAATCATTTATTGCCCCTTTAGCAAAAATACAAAACAGACTAGTTAAGCTAATTGCTTTAGAATACAAGATTAAAGGCAGAACACACCAGAAATAAATGGATCTTTATGAAGTTCTAGAAGCTCGGCGACGTAGCGACTTGCTAGCCAGCTGGGATCATTGTGCGGACAATCAGTGATTCCGATTTTTCATATTTTATTTAAAACGTGTTGACTCTTGTCTCATGTCTGCAAAGCATGCCTGTATCGTGGTGCACTTTATTCTCCGACAGAGGAGGTTAAATAAAAGTTCCCTCAAAGGATTACACCGTCAACACTCTTTGCTCTTGTACAATGATATACATGTATGTCAAAGTTCACTCAAACATAACATTACACAGATTTACTTCTCCCTTCAGAGAATAGATTCATTGAAGTGAATGCATTTTGGCTCAATATGTAACTAATTTAAATGCTTTTGTAGCTGGTTGGACTAATTGTTTGCAGGTGTTGTGAAAAGTGATTACATTAAATATAGTCAAACAGTTCAGAATGCATACTTAAAGCAGAAATGATGTAAAGGTGCAAACTGTGCAGTGTTGTCCCAAAATGCAATGCACAAACTAAAAAGATAGAAGTTATTCAACACTGGATATCACTGGAAATATAATGGTGGTAAGACTGAAACGGAATATAAGTATTAAAATCTGAGAAGTTTAATTGCCGATGGTATCCCAAATAAAATGTGTTTGTTTGTCGGTAAACATATTGCATATAACAACAATGATTTCTTACTTACTGTAAAACAGTATGCTATAAAGGATATACAGATAGTATGTGCATTGGATTAAAGCATGTAATCCAGTGTTAATTAACCCAGAAAACAAGTTAAGTGGCAGAAAAACACATCCAAATCTGAGGCAACCTGCAAAAGTCTTTGTTCCACTGAATAAACACCACATGTATCATCTCTATGTATCAGCTGCCCAATTATTTGGGGAGAAGGTACAACTGAGGATCCGTGTGTTAGACACATATTTATTAAAAACATTTAATTAAGGCTGTGACAAGATTAAGATTAGTGTTGGGCCTCTGATTCTAAACCATTTACAACCTTGTTTTCTCTTCTCTCCACCGACCATGAAAGAAAATGGAAATATCAGCTCTGTTTCTGGAGGAGAGTATAAGCTCCTGGCCATCGAGGAGCTACACAGCTCAGAGAGAAGTATTCACTGTTCCGACCATTCTCATATTCTTCTGAAAACTCAGAGGATATGGGAAGAAGCCACCCTGAGCATAAACACATTACATAATCGGCATTTTCTTCAAAATGCTAACAGCCCCAGAAAAGGTCCTACCATTGCAGAGATTCGACGCATATGAGCAGGGGGGGGGGGGGGGGGGGGGGGATTCCAAATAAGGAACATTTAATCTACATAGCGACAGAGCAGATTTAGCTGACGAGACACATGTGTTTGTATCTACTGTATATTGTTTTTGGACTGTGCCTGAGAGGAGTTGTATGGAAGGATGTTGTCCTTTTAAATGGCTTTGCAGGTACTTATATTTAGCGGGGGAAATAACACATCATGTCTAATTAGACATCTGAATCTAGTTTGTATTCGAAGGTGAAGGAAAAACACACATTTGTCAAACACTTCCCCTTCATACAGTATGTTATTTAGCTTGCATAAAGGTACCCTGTAGAGATTTCTTTGGAACTAATACATTTATTTCTCACCAAAATACATTGCGTGCATCCTTGAGGCCTAACAAACACGTTGAACGCATTTTCTCATTTGGCGTTAACAAAGTTATATTTTGAAACCTGCATTATTTACATCCATGTTTACTTTCGCTACCAGTCTTTTCACTTTTGTCTTCTTTTTAATTGGCATTGCATGAGCTAAACATTGGGAATACTTCCCTCTGCAGGCGGCGAAAGTGTGCATCTCTTCACCCGCGTGATTGTACCTGTACACGAGGATTCTCGTGCACATGCAAACAAACAAGGAACCCGCTCAGATTGCTCCACAGCCGGACTCCTCCAGGGAACATTTGCATTCTGTACTGCCCTCCGTCCTTGTTCTTCTTTAAGCACATCATGTAAATTGTCTGTACAGATGAGTGAAAGAACTTTCAAGAAGACACTTTCTTCAACTTTGATGTTTTTTTTTCACTATCAGAATTCAGATATCTGTCAAAACTGACGGGCCAAACATAATTAACGGTAGACTTCACATTTAGATTTTCTCACTAAAATTGACGGGAAACGCTGATGAAACAACTTCAGAATGTAGTTGCAACATCTTTGACATCACTTTATGTAACATTAACAAGGAGGACCTCGTTTGATGCTAAATGCACGCTTCATTAGCGGGACCGGCGTGTCCCTCTGGTGTATTGCCTCGTGTCTCTGGTGTCCTGGTTGAATAGTAGATATTCGCTACTATCTTCAACCGGCAGGCTCGCACTGTGTGCCCTGGCTCATTGTCAAATCCATACAGAGAGCCTCTTGGTTTGAGTAATGAAAGGGGTCATTGAATATCTAAGCACTTAATTAAATTCTCTTTTTATATTTTGGGGCTATGCAACAACTCGGTGGCACTCGGTGCTCAAGCGGTGTTACGTATGTGTTTGAGCGCTTGTGGACAATTCTGCTTTCCGCAATGAACAGGACATTCAGGATTATGAGAGGCTACAAAGAAAGGGATTGGGAGGATTTAGAGTGATTATTACAGCTTTAGTTATGAGAAACACATTAATTCAGTTGATCATTTAAAACAACTACATTCACAATAGCAAGGTATATATTTAGGGGCACTATCAGAGTTACTGTAATTACTACAAGTATAGAAATGAAGTAATGTAGCTAATAAAGCTTTGGTTTAATGACAACTAAGTACAGCAACAACACAAATCTGACACCTCTATGAGACACAGTGGAAGCAGAGCAATGTCTTTAAACTTAATGATCAGAGTAAATAACCTATAACCATTCCATTTAATGTCTTGTAAGAGCATGAACAAGTTCTCTCAAGAGTGTTCCAGAAGGAAGGCTTCGATTCATTCCCATTCGGGCAAACATACAATCTACTGGCACATTAGAGACCACAATCCCCATGTTTGTCAGAGGCAATGGAGCAACAAAACTGTTGACTTGGTTTTAAATACAAACATCCCATGTGTTTCACAAAACCTAACACCCGTGTGGCTGCGGCACAGACCCAGAGCACTTTCCTGTAAACAACCCTGGCGATTGAAAGGTTGGGAGAAGCTGGATACACTCAGAAGGCAGAGGATTTCCACGGGGCACTCAAGGTTCTGCAAGGAGTTGTTCATGAACATAGTGGACTAAAAATGGCCGCAATTTCACCGATCCATCAGAAATGCACCATTTGGCGCCACAGACACTGTACTCGTGTGCTGTTGGCTCAGGGTTTTCTGTTTACATGCCTAAAGTACAACACTCTCATCTAAACCTCATGGTAACTCTTCTCTCCACTAATATCAGTGCTTGGGTAAGCACTCTCCTTCCGGATGCGCTCCTGGGATGGAGATTTCTGCTTATTAAGACATGTCCAACAAAATACGGAGATAGGCAAATTCTAACCTTGACTTTGGGGGAATAACGCTCCATTTTCTGGCATTACACATATTTTCAAATGCCCAAGGTGCAGTGCATCTGTAATATTTAACAATCCCTGCTGGCTCCTGTCCTGTCAGACAATCTGTGAGGTCACACGGCTGCAGATGCATCGAGAGGGAATAAAAAAAGACTGGGAAAACTCACAACACTTTAAATATTTTGGCCATGTGTCTAGACATGCAGAATTCAATAAGAAGTATTTACTTATAGCAGTCAATACTTAGTGGCTGCTCACACACAGTAGCAATTAGAGAAATTCCCCAAAGGCTCGAATTCAACTATCCAGATTTTCAATGCAATGATAAGTGAGCGCTTAATACATCCACTGAACTACAGGAGATGATATCAAACTCTGAGAGCTGAGGATGCTGTTAGTGCACAATTTAAATATGTTGCCCTTGGACACGTTTTTTCTTTGCAGGATTGTTACGTCATATGTTTTGCTGTACATTAAGTGGGATTTGTACATTATACTAGGAGTGGTGTAATGTACAAATGCCCAGCAGCACAATAACTGTGATGCAGTTTAAAGATCGCAGCTTTCAAAGATATATTATTTAGCCTCCATGTTTGATTCAAGAGCAGCGCGAAGAGCGAACTAACTGGAGAATAATGCAAGACCAGTAAATGTATTCACGTTCGGAAATTACTATTGTCCATATTACTTGCACAATTAAATAAAAAATACATCTTGGATTTATTCTTAGTTTTTTTTCTTTGAATAGCAGCCCATTCTGTAATTCATTCATATTACAACCTGTCTATTGACCAGCATGTGGCTTACATACACGAAGACTTGAGATTGTCTTGAAATGTAAAAAAAATCCCTGTCAAAAATTTGACAAGTACATGAAAACTTGATTTATGTTTTCTCATCTTTCCTCGAGGTATAGTTCCCCTTTTAACTGCACTCAGCAGTTCATTCATCTTGAATGATTATTCATCTGACATTTTCAACAGCATGTGCTCCAACTGTCCCAAAAGAAGGTAAAAAGGTATATTCCCCAAATGCCCTTCAGGGAAAATCAAACGCAGTGTGACTTTCAGTCCTCGAAGGCAGATTATAATGAGGGGAACACTGACTGAAGGAGTCTTTGCTATTTTCTCCTGAGATCTCAGTGGGTTCTTTCTCTTCAAAACAATGGAAATACCTCACAGTTAATAGAGCAGTCACGTACACAGGTTGACCTGTGAAAATGTCCCACTAATGTCTAGTGTCCACTAACCTGAAATGTGCTACAGTACACTTAGTATCAAAGGAAATAGAAGCATTACAAATAATTTATGAATGAACGTTTCACAAAAAGTGTGGACAATGCAGGACAATGTTAATTGTACTTTTTAATGTATTTTCTTTTTTGTTATTTGTACAATTTTAGGAACTGCGGACCATAAAAAACAAAACTTATTTAATAATTACGAGAAAGTTAATATGTTCGTTCATTTTGGTGGATGGATGGATGGATGGATGGATTGATGGATGGATGGATGGATGGATATGTGGATGGATGGATGGATGGATGGATGGATATGTGGAGATGGATGGATGGATATGTGGATGGATGGATGGATGGACTGTGGATGGATGGATAGGATGGCTAGTGGATGGATGGATAGTGGCTATGATGGGCTGGATATATGGCTGGATGGAGGATATATATGTGGCTGGATTGGATGGATGATGAATGGATATGTTGATGGATGGAGTTATATGTGGCTGGATGGATGGATGGATAGATATGTAGATGGAATGATGGCTGGATAGATATGTAGATGGCATGATGGCTGGATAGATATTGTAGATGGATGGATGGATGGATAGATATGTTAGATGGAATGGAGGGCGGATAGATATGATAGATGGATGATGGATGGATGGATCGATATGTAGGATGGATGGCATGGATGGATAGATATGTAGATGGATGGATGGCTGGATAGTATGTAGATGGATGGATGGATGGATAGATATGTAGATGGATGATGGATGGATAGATATGTAGATGGATGGCTGGATGGATAGATATGTAGATGGATGGATGGATGGATAGATATGTAGATGGATGGATGGCTGGATAGATATGTAGATGGATGGATGGATGGATAGATATGTAGATGGATGGATGGATGGATGGATAGATATGTAGATGGATGGCTGGATGGATAGATATGTAGATGGATGGATGGATGGATGGATAGATATGTAGATGGATGGATGGATGGGATCGATTTCCTTCAGTGAAGCAAGCAAACAATTGTTATGATGTGAAGATATGAAGTGCTCAACGACCAATAATGTAAAATTGTACAGCACTGATTCACTGGCTGTCAGCTTCAGTTCATTATTAGATGCCAGTTTTTCACATTGTTTTGTGAGGGTGATGAAGCATGCAGTGCAAGTGAATCGTAATGCTCCTCTTAAAGTCAGTATGACCTTCAGGGGCTTCACCTGCACTGCTCCTTATATTTATAGGTCTCGTTTTGTTTCCAGATTATCTACATCAGTTGTAATGATGTCCCGGCCCATTTACTGCCAGATTTCCCATTTTATGTTTAAAGATGGCAGTGTTTGTGCTTCATGATGTGAGACAGAGCCACAACGTGATCAATACTTGAGTCCCGACTAGCCCGTTTTGGATTGATTTCTTTATTGATTATTTTTAAGTCCAGCTGAAATCTCATTTTGCAGGCAAATATTGTCAAAGTGATTTTAAAATGTATTGTTCGTTGTCTTTGTTTGATCATTATCATGTCAAGAAATGGGAAATGGTTCCAGAAAGGTTCCTTTTTCTCTGAGCCTCTGATTGTGTTCATGTTTGACCTCAGATGGCATGCTGAGGCCGAGCAGGGGCATGAAGAGGCATCGTTGGAAACATTTCCTCATGACTTGTTCACTGCAGTTTCCAATGTTCTTTTTAGCAGTAAATCTGAGAAGTAAGGACAGCACCAGTATGTTAAAGGACCAAAATGACATTTACAGTCACAGTACATGCTGTGATGTAGCAGACCAGATAATTAGCAACCAAGCCTGCAAACTGATGTTAGCCACCATTAAACAGAGAAATATAAAATATGAATGTCTCCCATTTGGGTGCTAAACAAAAGCAGGAGAGCGCTGGAGATAAATACAAATACATGCATTCTAATTCCAGTTGGACTTTAGTTTGATCACATAATCAAATGTGTCATATTTATTATTGGTCTCTTGTAATTTAATTTTTCTGATAATAGCATCATTTGCATTCATAAAACTAAAGATCCAGCTAAAAAATCCACCATAAAACATAATCCATCGATACAGTATTGTATTTCAATAGTATTCCGCACAATCTGAAACTTGCTTGTTGGCTCTTTGTGTGTAGTGAAAGGGACTGCCCCATTTATATTTCACAAAGGGAAAACGTTTTTGACGAGTAGGACAATTATGTAAATGATATGTATAGACTTCACCACCGCCTGACCTAGAATTGACATGTATTTAAATTGAAAAAGCTAATCATTTTTAAAGGAAACTTAATGCAAGCCGGTTTACTATTACCACAATGAGGAAATCTTGTTAATTATATGGAGATTTTTTACTATCTTTATTCAAGAGCGTGGTTTTCAACTCGAGAACATGCCTCCTTTCCGCAAAAAACGTTCCCTCACACTCAGAAAGTCCTTGCTTACGCTGAGATTCGTTCTTCTGCTTGAACTGCATTCTTGCACTCAGATATATTGTTGCTTGCACAGATTTTCTGCCCTCCAGCCCTACTCCTCACACTCAGGCTGCTTCTGTGCGCGCGTGAAACGTCAAAATTCCTCAACCAATAGAATGCCAGTTGTAGTGTTGACCAATGCAATGATCCCTACTTTGTTGTGGGTGCGTATGCTTTACTTTTAGAGCGTCCCAGACGGGCGGTTATTCTTTGACCAGGTTCATTCATCCCTTTCCGCCTCCAAGGCTTTATTATATATAGTTCCCCCATGACTTTTTCTTTACGACCTTTAGAAACAAAATGACAGTTAATATACATATGTCAGCGCCAGTGCTTTTTATGTTACTTTATTTTACAGTATTTAGGTAGGAGGCTGAAGTGTAAAACTCTTCCAGATGCCTGAGAGCATCTACATTTAATGTAGATTATATAGCATTTATTCATTCTGACAGTATTATTCATTCTGGCATGGATAATATCCAATAACGCCTGAAGAATAATCCGCTGATGAGAGGCAAGATAACATATCAGCTTGATTTTGCATATGTAGTAATATCTATGGAATTGGAAACGTGTCCCCCCCCTGACAAGCAACGATTTATTCTGTGATCACACTTATGGTCCATCTCCTTGGTGAAAACTGGGAGGCAGCTGGTGGTCGAGATGGTGCTGGTGGTTGTAGGGATATGAGATGTGATGGGATATGCGACGGTCACGGGATATGAATCCATTACTATCCCCAACAGCTCTGCGTGGCAGGTTATTAATCAGTTCAACATGCACCACTTGCTCATCAGATAAGCATGAGGCTGGAGTCTGTTTCAATCAGTGCTCTAACAACGTTAGCATGATGGTTAGACCCTGATGGTGCTGATTGAAATGTGCTAGCATGGTGAGTGTCTGATCTGGCATTGGAATGTCAATGAACAGCCCACCGTGGAGCTTCTGCCTCAGCTTACACTGAACATTTGCTTTATTTGCACTCTCCAATTATAATGCTCTATTACAGGGGTCTTCAACATTTTTCAGGCCAAGGACACCCAAACTTGTGTAGCGTGGAGCATATATTGTATAGAAGAGGCTTGAAGAGGTCCGTGCGAACGGGGGGTGTGGTGCAAATTTTAGTTCACCCGCTCCTTTCCTCCGCTCTGTCCCTGACTGTAGGTGTGTGTCAGGAGCAAAGTCCCGCCCTTCTCGAAACACAGCGGAGGAGGGAATGTGAATGTGCAAAGCCAAACAAATTATTGTCATCCGAAAAAAAATTCTAATAACAATTTGCTGTTGAAGACCTATACTCTACTATATTCAGACATTATTTTTGTTCTATTGCAAAGATGCAACAGTTAACATTGCTCCTGTTGGGGTCGCACAAAGTCACATGACCTGCTGAATTTCTTGTGTGATTTGGGAATCATTTGTATGTGGACAGGGGCGTCTTATTGCTCAACATCCCAACACAAACTAATGCTTTTGTGGCTAAATGGGAATATAGTGTTATTTTATTAAGAAAAACAATACATACTTCACATCCGAGATGGATAAACTGACTTTTGAATTTTTTTTATTCATGAAAAGAAACATGTTAAAGGTAATTTTGATGCAAATGATCAAAAACCGTGGAACATAACTAGAAATATGAGACGGTGGAGCTGGAGGCAATTCACACTCTATTCAGATAGTGAACCTTAATTTCCTTCCTAATAACTCTATCCTCATTTAAGCCATGAATAGTTCAATCTTTTCAAAGGGAAACCTATTGAAAATGTAGTAAAATACACTAGCATAATGATAATTAATACTCTCTTTATACCATAATTATTTTTCTTTCATGGTGTTTGGAACTGGCAGTCGATAGGAACATTGACTTGAATTGAACGCATCACTTTTGACATTTAAAACCAAATGTAAAAAAGTACACATTTACACATTTTCATCCATTTCACCCTGTTAATCCACAATCATTTAAAAAATATTTATTTACCATAATGTTGCAGGAAAACGTATACAACCACGGTATTCTGTAAATCAATTAAGTATTGAGGGAAAGAATAGAAGAAGAGTACATTTATTCTGAGAATCTTCTATCTACACTGCAGGGATTTCTTGCAAATCTCAAGTGGTAAAGTCTTACTTCAATGATAAATATCTGTCAAGATGTTCTCTGTCATGTGAGAAAGCAAGGGTTTGCCCTGGAGCTCACTGGAGCAGTGAGTGGGAAGCTGCTTCTACCACAGCTCTGCATTCATACCCTATAGGACTCAGGTTGTGAGGAAAGGGATTAAGGAGTTTGGTCTACAGTTTCAAGCTAAAACAAATACCATAGTACACTCAAACACACACTATTACACATCAAATTCATCTGATTTTCTTTGTGGTATAGCAGAGCGAAGCGATTAGATTCACATGATATGTACTTTCAGATTAGGGCTGAATGATTAATCGCATTCAAAACTTGCATGGTGATGTGATAGAATACAATTTTCAAATCGCCAGAACTGCGATTAAAGAAAATGACAAGAGGGTCAGAACATCTGCGTTCCACGTTAAATATGCGACTGATAGTAAATGAAGAAAACATCTTATTAAATGAAACGCCAAGCTTTGATGCTGGCAATAATACCTCTCAAAATATAGGTATAGCTAAATAAAGATATGTTAATTTATATGAATTCTGAATAAATGTAATCTCATTTCATAAGACGTAGGCCTACATGAAGGAACAGTTTATATGTTGCCTCTATCATTGTTGTGTTGGTCATGGAATGATTTATTGCATAGTGAATGATACAGAAGATAAGAGCCTTAAAAATTGCATACTGAATCACAATCACAATAACGGCTTGAAAAAAATCACAATTAGATTATTTCCCCATTTCGTTTTCAGCCCTACTTCAAATGTAATAAATATCTTAGCTGTGAAAGTATTCACATGCTGTCAGAAAACATATGGAAGCAATTGCATCCACTGATTCCACTGCGCCAGAGGTCAGTCTGAACTGACACCATGCTGCACATATCAAAGAAGGAAGATGAGATGTAACAGAACATAAAATGGCATTTCTGAGAAGAGACAGATCGGCGATCTGTGAGGAAAAGGGCACAAAGTTGTTTATTAGATGTGTGCCCTACAGGTCATCCAAACACACAGGATTTTCCGTAGCGTTTAGTAATAGATTGATTGATACCGCGTTGTCCCTATCTGTCACTCACATCAAATCCAATCTACTAACTGGAGAGAGGAATAAAGAATATCTGCAGCCAGATTACAGAAGTCCTTCATAAGCCATACTTATTGTTCTGCTATTTAAATTTTAGAATAAGTCGTCATTGCTATCATCTTCTTTACGATCAGGTTTACACGTGAACACGTTAGACCGGGCGAGAATATCCATACTGTTGAGCGGGACCAACATGTTTTTACTAGTACCAATCATTTGTGGCGCTATTCGTGACGAGTCACACATTCACACATAACGTATTAGCAAAGCCTGGAAGTGAGACGACAAATTGTACTGGAACCAAGTCCCAGATAGCCATCCTCACGTTGACAGAGGCATCTGCAAGCGGGAAGATAAAAGACGGAACTGGATCCAAAATTCTCCACAGAAGGATGAGCTCTTACGCCGGCTCTCGACCGCGTACAGCTTGACACCGATGAGACTTTCTTCCGACAGAAATTTTAGCCGAGCTCTATAATCCCCTCCATCCAAAAGTTCAGGCCTTCGTCTGTCGTTTACAAAACTGCAGAGTCGTGCAGAGTTTGAACATGTTTTTCCGTTGCTGCTACGCTGATGCCTTCTTGATAATCTACAGAAAAGGAGATAGCAGAGCCAGAGCAATAATATCACAACAATGCTCTTTGTGTGTGTGTGTGTGTTGCTCCTCGTCCATGAGACGCATTTTAACAGCCATTTGTTTCAAATATATTATTTTAAAAACGGCTTACAAGTGGCTCTCTTCCTTCTCTATTCTTGGACAATCATGCCTCTCAGATGAAGCTTTGCGAAAATGAAATCTACATCATTACTTTTCAAACGCTTTCTCTTTCGTATGGATGTTTTCTTCCCACATCTTCCAAATTTCCTTTCACCAATCTGATTTCACCTTCGCCTCAGTTAACCAATTATCTTGTTGCTTCCAGGATTTAAAACCGTTCCTGTGTGGCTCGCTGTCAGCTGGTATCAGTGTCCGACTGATAAAACCCACTTCCAACCCTTCACCTGCAGTATTCATTAGCGCCCAGCCCAGAGTGTGACAAATCCTGGGGGGTCCATTCCCACGAGCTCCTTGGGATCTTCAACTTCTTTCCAAAGATTCAATTAGGGGGGAATCCTGAGCTCCTTCATGAGGTCCCTACCCAATTAAAATAATCTGACAGTGGGTTCAATCTCCAAAAACTACAGCCATGTCAACTTTTACTTCACTTTATAACAAATACGTTGTTTTATTTTGTTAATTTGAAAAGTTTTATTTAAAAAAAAATGTGCATTAGTCCCTCCTGATTAATTTAATTTCCTACAAAAATGTAATACTTACAAGCCCCGGAGATATAAAAGAAAAAGAAGGGAAGGTTAAGCTCAGTCTCAGCTGATTCCACTTAACAAATAAAGAAGAATGAGTACTAGATCATGAGGAACACTATAGTGTAGGGCTGCAACTCATCGATTCATTACTGTTATTCATCCATATTGATAATGATTATTATGAGTTTTACAGGTTTTGGTGGTTAACCCCTCAGTGGTCTGTGCAGAACAAGTTGCTGCGAAGTTGCTCATCGAAGAGCTGTATTTTCTCTTGTTTCTCTTTAAGGCAATATACGAAGAGATTGTGTCAGTTAACTGTAAACATCATGGAGACGTGGTCTTTCAACAACCAGGTGCCACAATCTCTAAATCCTTCTTTTAAAATTCAGCTCAGGGAAGATGAGATGCAGATGAAGAGAAGACCTGTTCAAGAACGGTTTTCAAGCCTTGATATATTTAAGACACCACTCACATTAGAAATATTGATCCGCACTATTACAGAGCAGTCACAGTGACAAGGACACATTCACCCGCGTTAGAGTGCTGGGTCATAAGATCTTCCTTCTTGTTTAATTCTAATAGAATCTGTTTGGTTCCTAAATGAGTTTAAACACATTTATATATTCTCCCACACAGTGACTAAAAACAAATAATCTAATTATTCACTGTGATTTTTTAAAAAGATGCTAGGAATATTCCTCCTCTGTCCGCTTACAGGTAATGAAGTTTTCCCTGAAATGGATATGTTGCACTTTGTAAAATAATAACTCTACAATTACAAACTATCAGCCAGTAAGTGCCTTCTGTGGATATAATGCAGAATGCAGGAGAGTTATGTGAAATTATATTATGAGCCTTACTGCCATCTTCTGCACAGCCATTCACTTTTCAGTAGGCAAGGGTGACAGCCATTATAGATGGGGGAACCAATTACTTCTTCCACACCATGCAATATTTATGAAACACTTAGCCAACGGTCTGGAGGTTAATATTTCATTCACAGATAAGACAGAAACTTACACCCAGAATAGAACTTCAAAGAGAATTGCTTTAAGTACCTCATACTGTGAGCAGCATGTCTTGGGTTGTTTCAATGTCACCAAACCCCCCCACATATTAATGGGATTGATTAATGGCGACCTTTTTTACACATGTTAAGCATGTGCTGGGTGGAGTCTATTGTATACTGTATGTGTGGTTAAAAGACTCAGGCTAGTGATGGGACATTGATCAAGTTCTCCTTCCTTCTATGGCCTGAGGAGCACAGATTAGTTGCTCAATAAACAATCTGCCCGAGCCGGGGTCATTTTCAACAGCAATTAGTTAGTTGTGGATTGCCAGAGGTGGTTCAATTGTAGAGTGGACTTCAGGCGTCTTCTTTGTACAGTAATTGCTATCCTTATCTTCTCCTTTTACTTGGTGTGTTTCACAATGATTCCACTCTGCAATTATGAGCTATTAAAATATCTGTTGTTCACTCTAAAGTTCTAATGAGCTGCTTCTTGACATTGCTTTCATGATGTTTAAGTATTTGACACAGTAACAACCAGGTTGTACTATCTATAATCCACTCAAGGATTTTACTATTACACCTTTAAGTCTTGAACCCCTAGGTGTTGATTAAAAATTCCCTTTACCTCCCACCCCTTCGCCTAACCTATCTCTCCACCATCATCTTATATAAAGCTATATATTTTCTATGATGACTCCACATGACATCTACTTCATCTTCTTTTTTTTTTGGTAAGCCATGCTAGCCACATTGCTTTAGGGATGTTGGTTATTCGGTCGTTCCACCACTTTGGTCCAGACTGATATATTTCAATGACTATTGAATTGATTACCATAAGTATTTGTACAGACATGCATGATCCCGAGAGGATGGATCCTACAGACGTTGGTGATCCCCTGACATTTGGTTGAGGTTGACTTGAGAGTTCTCAACTGTTGGATATAATCTCATTTGGCTTAGATATTCATGTTGCCCTGAATATTCTTTGTTTAAATAACTTCTCTCACTGTCTCCTGGTGTTTTCATTCTAGAGCCAACATCACATCAAAGTTCTGATTCGTCCAATTTGGTTTATGACCAAATAGCAGTAAAAGTAATGGCTTTCCCATCAGCCTTACCTTTGTGTTTACTGCTAATGAGCTAAACATTAGCATGCTAACACACTAAACTGTGATTAGCATTGTCATTGTGTTAGCATCTTGATGTTCGCATTAGCTGAAGACTCTTTGAGTACAAACCCTCTGCGGTCAGCCAACCAGCCTGTAACGGATATATTCCACTAGAGTATTTCTTCTATTAGACCTATACGTCTTGAACCCCCCTGTGTTGATAAGAAATTCCCTTTTCCAACTTTCACCTACACCAACCTACCCTCCTACCATCTTATAAAATGCTTCTCACTGATAGAAAAACTACATTTTCTCCCAGCAAAGATTCCTCTGCAGGTGTGACCCATCTGTCCTCGTTTCATCCCTGCTGTAAAATCGTTGATGCCGAGTACTCAAATTTTATGCAGCCCACACTTAACTCCAGTCTTCTGATTCTCAATGAGTTTAAGCATGTGGAGGTAGGACGCTCTTCATACGAAACCAGTATGTTCAAGCTTGTATCAACTTCACCTTGAGCTTTTTCTTTGGTTACTAAAGCGAGAAATATAAATATGCAGTGGGTAGTGCTATCAAAATACTTAACAAGACTGTTATGTTTGCATGCTTTATTAAATATTAATCACTTTATTATAACAAGGTAGGGATGCAATGCAGAATCCCCTCCTGGGATCTTGAAGAGCTACCCTATTTGCGTAAACAAACATCCTCTTGTGACAGCATCTGCAATTAATCAGGCAACCAATCAATCAATTAGCATAACCACACCTCACCATTAAGCAGCTGCGGATGTGTTTTTATGGTTTAATATTCACTCCACGCTGTAATAAATATGCGTTGTACACCCAGAGTTAAATATAAAGCTCCAGTTTGCTTATCACCCTCTAAATCTCCTGATTACTCCCAATTTCAGTGCTCAGCTGAGAATAATTCAGTGGGAATACACATGTGGAAGTAATACCACTGTGATAGTTTAACCATAACCACTGTGTCAAAGAGTGCTGCCTGCTGCACTGTTTGCCAATTCACAGAGGGCTTTACTTTAATGTATGAATATTTGCTATAATTAACACTCAGGCTGGTTGGTGGTTAAAAATATCTTACAGCAGAAAACATTTTGATCTGCCTTTTGCAAGAGGGAATTACATGGTAGTGAAGCACTATAATTTGGGTGGAGAGAAGGTCTCAGTCAAGCAGGATGAGTCAACGCGGGGTGGGGGGTAGGGGATTGCGATGATTAAACCGCACTCAGACACAAAGTCATGTCAGGAGCACTGATGGATGCCACAGATGTTTCGCTCTCTCAAGTCACGCCCAGCAGCGCTCTGACACAGAAACTGAGAACGAGCTCTCTTCAGATCGGATTCATAGAAACTCTGCCCCAGAGATGTATGTTGTTCTGCTTATTGATTGTACAAAAATCCTACATCATCATTATTGAAACACCCACAATCCGCAGTGTTTACTTCACCTAGGATTTGTGATGAATCAATGAGGCGATAAATCAATACAACATGTGTTATTTACAACACACACAAATGTAGACAACAGTATGTCTAGTATTTGTACTTGTATATGTTTAATATATTACAATTAATTAGAATTTTCTATAGGAAATATATAGTTTGGAATTTTTAGTATATTTTTTACAAACAACATCTTTCACATATTTAGTAGTACATATGTGACATAGTGTGAAACACATCAGCAGATGCATCTGCTTTGTCTGCATGCAATGTTAACAAAGCACGTTTTAAAAAGGTAACGCTGCTCACTGACGTTATGAATGACAAATACAATGTACACGACCATTCCTGGTAAGTAAAACACCTATTCTGTTAATAGATGTACTATAGATGTGATGTGACAAAACAACTGAGAGCTCTTCTTTAAGATACACAATATATTCCCAGGCTGAGCTCACTTTGCCAACAATGCGAAGCTTCTCACATGTATTTCTTCTCGATACCCCTTAGTGAACATCTGACAGGTAAAGTGAGTTAAATTATGTCCAATATTTGGAATTATTTGTTTAAAAAATGGTTGTTTTTGCTTGCATGGCAGTTTTTATTATGCCATCTTCATCTGAGCACAATGGAAGATCGACGGTCTATCTTTTAATGATCAGCAAAAGTTTGCTTCTCTTTACCAAATCCATCTGTATGTTTTACTTCAGCATGGCACGACAAAGTGCAGAGTAAGGTACCAGAGTGAGTATTTCTTGGTCTATCTATTGTGTCTTCTCACTCAATAGTTGGTTTATGTCATTGCTCCATAATGGGCCCTAATAGGAACAGAGTACAACAACCACAGGAGACCACTCTTTTTTTGAGGGGGTTGGCAAATTAACAGTAATTATAGATCATTATGAAAGCCACGGTGTTAAGTGGCATCCCGGTTAACGTATACAACGGGAATGTAACTGTGGGAAAACAAACTGCCCTGTGGTTTTATAAGCTCATTAACATGTGAAATCCATTTTGACCACCAGACCTACTTAGCAGGCCTACAAGGGCCAGCGTAATCCAGCGTGTATATAGAAAATGATTCACAGGATAATTCCATCATCCTGAGAAATATCACAGTTTTAAAGGGACAGTTACAAAGGCAGAGTTCTTCAGCTCAACTAGTATGTACAGACCGTGTTTGATTGCACTGCATTGGTGTGCTGAAAGGGATTCACTTAGTATATGTGTGGCCTAATCAACAGGTAACAGCAGCACTTACACTTACCAAAAAAAGGTCTATCTTAATATTTAATATTCTGAAATACACAGTTTCCAGATATCCAGTCAGTAAAACTTTATGGTCTTGTTTCCCTTAAGAGATTCATGCTTCTTACCCGTCTTCACAGATGGGGAACTTTTCTGCCAATTTATTATTCATTGCATCTTAGGCCAAGGGAAAATTAATTCCTAACATGAAGATATTTGCAAAGGCATGAAAGCAATCTCATTTTCCTTAATCTCAATGGCAGGGGTAAAAAATAAAGCCAACCTTACATCAAAGAGCTGTGTTTGTTTGCTCGGCCACTTGCAGTCACTTTGATTAGGTCCACATCAACTCCTTATGCACTCTGTGTTTTTATTTGTGCGATCCTGACATTTCCTGACACTGAAAGTTTCCAATGTCGTGGACACAATTCTATGAGGGGTGATCCATCTCACTGCAACAGAAATCAGTTTAAACAGTAAAGGAATATTCACCTGATTGTAAATGGTCATTATTTAGTGTTTCTTCTACAAATGGTAGGCTCGCTGTGGCCGTATTTTAAACAGTTCCTCTGATTTTTAAAAAATATTCTTCACTAACATGCCATGTCTTGAAATTATAGCCCATATTTAAGTGGCCACTTAAAGAAAATCTCCACACGACCAGAAAATCAGGTTCCACGGAAGCACTGGGGAGCAATAGGGTATCCTGAAGTGGAACAAAAGTAATTCTAGGCTCCGGTAATGAGCTATAATGCTCATTACCAGAAAACAAAATTGTCCTGAGAGTAGTGGCCATGCCTTTCCCCTGCCATGCCTTTCCTCTCAAGGCGTATTAGTCTGAGCTGTACATTTTCAGCCATAGGTGTAATTCGTCTGCCACAACTGTACTTTGCTCATGCTTTGAGATATATTGTTTTAAACTGAAGTGTTGAACAAGTGACAATTTGACCCGCTGGTATAGTGTGAGCTGCATTATTATAGAAGACACTCAGGGGGGGTCACCAAAGTCACCAAAGGATTCAAGTCTGAACCTAATTTATTTGCAAATTCATCCAACATATATTACACTGGAACAAAGTATTTGACCAAATGACAAAAATGTTATTATTACAGCAACGTTATTATGCCTCATTTCCACCGCAGGGACTCGACTCGACACCAGGTGATTTTCTCTATTTCGTTTTCTCACGGCAGATGGTTTCCCCTCAGTGTAGGCGGGATTCGGCCGAGTGTTCGTGGTGTAACTCGTAGTTTTGCAGGCTGCCATTTTTTTTTTCAATCTGAGTTGAGTGAATGAGAAAAATACTTTTATTTCCTGCAACAACTCCCAACAACAGGGAGTAACACATGTATTTCGTCTTTGAAAAACAATGTCAGGATCGTAGATTTAAGAGGCATTTTTCTACTTTTACCAAAAATGACCACAATGTGCATGCCATCAGTTCACCTCTTACATACTAAGAGCCCCTAAAACAAATATGCAATATATTATACAGCTATATATATAGAGAGAGAGAGTCTACATAAGAACACCAGCAGGACCTTCACCTTTAATAAAAGGTATAAAATAAAACAGCCAGTGCTGCAAACGTTTTAGGTCAACTCATACATTGAATAAATATTTATATTCACAAAATGAAAATGGGCCACAGTAGAATGAAATATATCCAAAGTCATGAATCATGTAAAAAAATGTATTCTTAATATAACTATTGATATGTATTGTGCACTAAATTCACGACAAAATAGCTTCTGAAATTGCATTTTGCAATTTAACATGAATTTCAATCATCGCTTTCCCATCTATTCACTAAAGCATATTCATCACTGATAGCGTAATAATGTTCCATCCACCATTTAAATGGTGACAGAATAACTTCTCTCAAATATTTATTATACTACATTATTAAATTATGCTCAGCAGTTACAGTTTTGTTTTCTTTTCCTTCTTTCACTCTCATTGCAATCTGAGATACCCAGTGGCATAAAATACCATTAACTTTGGTCCCTTGCTGCCGGCTGTCTGTCTGATACCATATATTTAACTCCTCTGTTTAAGTCACCCTGCGCACTCCCTCCTCTCATTCACTCACACACACATGGGCTCTCCCCCTCTATCACACATAGGCGCAGGGCTCCCACATCCCATCTTTTAGAGAGAATGGGTAATTATATAAACAGCTTTCAGCAAGGCAGGGATTAGGTCCCAGAGAAAGTGATGCTGCCTAATGTTGGCACATTTCTATCGCATGCTGAAAGAAATTGGCTCATGAGTACGCCATAAAAAGAGCAGTGAGCCAGGAGGAATACGCAGAAGAATTGCGGGGTGTGGTCGTATGTACGAGCAAGTTTGTTCCCAATGCTTGATGTTGGAACAGATTACATTATTCGTCTTGATGATCTCCCTGTGAGCTGAAGACACTTGACATTACATTAAAGGAATGCAGAGATGAAGGGTCCAGGTGTATTTTTGAACTTTAAAAGGCCCACAAGTTACTTTGATCTGCTCAAGGTGACGCGTAGAGATGCCTGATAAAGCCCACCTGCACCAGTTGTACACCAATCAAGATGTGGCATTCATGTTGAGAATAATGCATCAAGGATCGTATCACTATGAAGGTGATCATAGGCAATAATTACTGTATAGCTGAGTAAATTACAGTAAACTCAGACTTCCCAAGCTGTCAGAGTAACCACCCGCTGATTTTGTGCCTTCCTTTGCGTGAGAGGGAGGTTCTGTTCCTCACAGAACTATATCACAGACATTAAGAAATCCCTGCACGGCTTTCAGCAGTCAGACAGAACTCTACAGGCAATTGAAGCTCAGTGCCAGCAATCATTGAAAAGTACCCATACCCTGCTCAACAAAAACCATAAAAAAGAAAGAAGAGAGAGGGGGGGGGGGAATTAAAGAGAGGAAAGGAGGGTCAGAAATGAAAAGAGATATCTTGACGAAGAGCCTAAACGCCTGCAGAGACAGTTTTCCGTCTTCTGGCAGGAGGTATTTCCTGAGATTGTACACGGAAGATAAGATGTCAAGTACTGTCCCATTGCAGCCTGGGTACAATGTCTGGTGTCAAATGAACTGATCCCAGGGCGACAATGAACATGGCATCTGTAAATTGCACCTCGGAGGTGCATTGGGTCTTGGCACAAAGCCAGCTAAGCAAATATGCATATGGTCTTCAAAGCTACACTAATAGAATATACAGGACTCGTTAAAAGTTTAGTTGGAAACACTTTGCTTCAGCCCTGTGTGATTCTCTCACCAAAATAGATCTCCGATAGCCGAGCTCATTTAGCATTGCAAAACACTGCAACAGTTCTTTACTCTAAATGCATCTATTCATAGCAATGTAGTGCTTTAGTTATTGGATAAATGTTTTCTTAACATGCAGTAAATGTATTACAATATCCTTGCCGTGCATTTCCTCACATAATTCTGAACATATAGCTCACAAGTCACTGTGAGCATTTATATAGTTCTAAAGGTTCAATCACAACTGTATGTATATAACATTTACTGGAATGTGCCTCAGGATAGCTAAAATACACATACAATATATTTGTCATATATGTCTACAATCTAATCTTGGGTTAGGGTCCATAGACACCATCCATCCATCGTCTACCGCTTATCCGGGGTCGGGTCGCGGAGGCAGCAGCTCTAGTAAGGAACCCCAACCTTCCCTTCTCCGGGCCACATCCTCCAGCTCCGACTGGGGGATCCTGAGGCGTTCCCAGGCCAGTAAGGAGATATAATCTCTCCACCGAGTCCTGGGTCTTCCCCGGGGTCTCCTCCCAGCTAGACGTGCCTGGAACACCTACCTAGGGAGGCGCCCAGGTGGCATCCTTACTAGATGCCCGAACCACCTCAACTGGCTCCTTTCAACTCAATAGAAATTGGTAATTTTATCTCAGTTTACTCAAATGGACCTGCAAGTGGATATTAAAAGGACACACTGTATAGGCAATGAAGCCTACTGCTTTATTGCGGGCGAAACTTTTACCGTTACTTTCCATAACTGAGACTTAAAGTAATTGTTGGACAGGTTGGTAAATAGACTATACCACCACTTTAATGTATGTGAAGTCGGAGCCAGCAGCCAGATAGCTTAGCTTAGCATGAATACTGGAAAAAGAGGAAACAGCTAGTCCGGTTCTATCCAAAGAAAACCTACCATCACCTTTAAAGCTCACTATACTATATCGCGTTTGTTAAATCAACACAAAGCTGAAGTGTTAAATGAAACGTTGCAGCATTATGTGCTAAACTATTTCTTGGCTGGGATCAGTGACTGCCTGGAGTCTTGTCTCCAGCGTAGAATCCAGGCAAGCAAGAAAGCAATAAGTGTATTCCTAAAAATGAAAAACTATTCCTTTAAGTATGTCATCAAAACCTAATGCTACCCAGCAGTTGAGAAGCAATTTTAACTTATAATATCATAATCCTCTGTCTCTACTTCATGAGCTTATCCCTTGTTTCTGGTGAGAGCAGAGTGACTTTGCCTTTAGTCATTTTTTGTCTCCGTTTTGCAGATGGGATTCTTCCATCTTGAATAAATCCTTAAATGGCGCACCAAAGCCCTTGCTGTCGGCTACTCTCTCCCACAAATTACAAGCTATTACACCGCAGTAGGTGCTCGACAGATTGGACGCTGTACATTGTTGACAGAAAGGTATCTAACATAGCAACAGTAACTAAGGTATTCTGACAACACATGACATATCTAAAAGTGCTCCTTATGGAAGCATAACAATCACCATTAAAATGTTTCGCAGTAGGCGATTATTTAAACTACTGAAGATGCCGTAGCTTTAGGATCAATGTCAAATGTGGCTGTTTAGATGAAGCCTGTGAAACATGCAGACGGCGATAAAAACTGCAGCTCCCTCATCAAAATGCTAAATCACAGGCCATAATAAGATATTTATGACAGTTTGATGGCCACTTCTTAAAGTCGGAGGTACGTCACAGCGAGCCACAGCAGTAGCTGCAGATACAATCTTTCATTAAACACAATGCCAGTCCCCTCTCTGCTGTTCATGAAAAGCTGTGTCAACGGTAATCCGCCATTATAGACATCATTTGAGGCCTGATAAGTTGTCACACGCAATTCCCACTTGCGTGTAGGAGGGACCCTAAAGGACAATCTGATAGTCACCAAATCAGAGTCCCAAGAAATACAAAGGTTGTCTGCGGTGTGCACAAGGCATTCGGTGGTAAAACAAGGCACAGAAGCAGGCGCATCTCATTCTTATTCTCTTCTCTGAGCAATTCTTCAATTAAATCGTCAACTATCATCTCAGCTGCGCGGACAGACAACTGGAGAGAGAGGGAGGAAAAGAATTAAGGATAGATTTACAGCTGTGGATTCATCCAATGTTATTTTGCCCCAGGGCCAACCTTGGTGATATCAAAGAAGAGCGTGATGAAATGCCTCCATAGACACACAATGAATCAAGCCGGAGAGAAGTGTTAGCGGAATGACTCAGAGAAACATACCCACTAACTAATGTTCTGCAACAAGCCGGTTACAGTAACCTTTTGTGTCGCTGTTCTTCCCTCTGGTTGTGAGAGCACTGCGTAAAGCATATTTTCAAATATAATCACATATAAGCATCACACAATCGTTATGATATTTCATTGAGATTGTCCACTTTCTAATTAATATTTATACTAAATAGTTTCTTGCTAACCGTAGCGTGGGGTTTTATATTTCACACGGGCTTCAGGTCAACTGGTTATTAGGGCTGACCTGAAATGCTTCAACGCTTGTGTTTTTTTGTAAACACTCCACACACACACACACACACACCTGCAGTCGGCTGGAAGATTTTTCCATATGGCTCAAGTAGTGGGTATAGCTAATGGATGTATAGATGGAAATTCATCTGATGTACATGGTGGTTGTTTGTGTGAGCCAGTCATTCATCTTTCAGTATACATGTCGACTTTAATACATAAATATGAGTGCAGTGTTTCTCTTTGACAGGTGCCATCAAAGTGCCCAACAACAAGGACAGCGAAACACATTACCTTAGACTCTAAAGAAAAAAACCAGATGGATGGAAGGGTTCGTTCTTTACCAAAGCAGCAAAAAATGGTAATTAACAAAAAAAGAACAGCATGAGACGTAGAAAACAGTGTCACTACAGGGCTCTACTCCCAACTGTCAAGCTGTCAAGCTGTCAGAAGATATCTTTAATACTGAATGCTATATATTTTGATTATTTTGGTAGTATTTTTCATACAGAACTTTTGGCAAAACAAGTGAAGTCAGTGCTTACTCAGACAGCGACAGTCATTTCTTACAGCAGGGGCTGAAAAGTGAAACTTAAATGCTAAACGTGTTCAAGCTTCTGTGTCAACAGGCATGTGCCCTGCTGAAGTGTCAGATTCAGAATCCACAGCAGCTCCAGGGAGGCTGTTCTGACATCTGACCTCCCCGTGGAAGAAAGTAACAGAAAGGAAAATCTTCTTGGGTTCAGTTGAGTACCAAAGACAGCCTGGGGGAATGCTCTGATCCATCAGAATACCAAATATCTCAGGCGCAGAGTGAGGAGCCTGAATAGCCTTTGCAATCTACTGGAGTTGTATGTATCAGTCTGAGAGTTATGGATGAGATGAGACAGGTGAAACTCAATTGACTTCACTTACACACGACCAGCTGCTTGTACAGGTGTTTCTGTGCTTATGGCAAATCAGATTCTTTCTTCTCTCATCACAACTAAATCCCCCCACACAGTACACACACAAGACAGATATTAATCAGAATGTATAATGCGAATTTTCATATGGTAAACACACTGTGGAAAAACAAAAAGCTATTAGATTAGACCACAATATTTCATTTTATTCCAAGCGGAGTAACACGAACGTTAGCCAGCAGGCATGTCTCAATCTGTGCTTCACTCTGAATTACACATGACCTAAATGGAAAATTAATTAAAACCTTAATTAGGACTATACACCGAGCATTATGAACAGGCTACTTAGAATACTACAGTGTTGGCTGGCTAGGCCCAGAAGTAGAGCATCAGCATTTGTGCAACTCCACAAAAACAAAACAAATGATGTGTCACAACGAATGAAGCAGGCTTTCGTTTAAAAGGGCTGCGCAAATAATCCAGCTGACTTAGCGTTTGTAGCTAAAATGGGAGAATGAGAGATGAGAGAGAACGAAGAAGAAGAAGGAGAAAGAGGGAGGCACAGAGGCAAACAAAAACAAGAATGGCACAGGCAGAAGGCTGGAATATTAATGCAGGCAGTCATTGTCCCCTTGGAAAGCCTGTGAGTCACACAGAAGTCATAACTTCTAGTTTAGGACTAGACCTGAAGATGATGAAAAGGACTGTCGAGAGAATGTTTCCTTTCAGGGAATCATGAGCACGGTATTTTATCTCATTGGGATTAATCTGTTCTGACAAAAATATAACTGTATGATTTCAGACAGTACCCTACTCTTACGTTATGAAGTACTTTCTGTTTTAGTAACTCCTGGGGGAGCTACAATTAAGTGCCCTAAAGAGGTAGTTAGTTCTGTATGTGTGTAAAGGATTCATAGAGGTGCATTAAAGGTGGAGTCGGCGATGCTGCGGAAAGATTTTTGATGTTTGAACTCGACACCCAAACAAATTCCATATTTACTGTCCCTCTTGCACCCATGACCTTTCCCCCAGTCCTGTGCACGAACGCCTCATGTTCCCGATTGGCTGGAATAGTGTTGTGGGTCTCGGTCCGAGACTCTGTGTTTGTTTCCTGTTCACAGAGCCGGGGCTGTTTATGAACAGAATGCACACACAGAACAGACAGCTAGCGGACCGTGAGGAGATATTGGCTGAATTTGACAAAAACAAAAAGTGTATTGGATTAGAATCGCTGACTCGACCTTTGTAGGGGTTACTGCGTAGCTAAAAATAGAACTACACATCGAGGGGACTGCAAGAACTGTGGTTTGTCAGCTGGGGTTGCTTTTGTTTTCTTCTGCAACTTCCTGATGCCAGAAGAGATTGTTGATAATAATAATACAATAAGAAGACATGTAGAAACTTCACACACTTGCTCTATCCTTTATTCCTTTATTTAGTAGCCTAAATACGGGAATATAAAAACAGTAATGCTCCGTTTCATACTGTACAATTTAAATCTCTCACTTGTGGCTGAGGATCCTGACCTGTGTTAAGCTTTAGGTACATTATTTATTAGGGGTGGGCGATACTGCAACATTTGGTATCGATCCGATACCAAGTAAGTACAGGGCCAGTATTGCCGATTCCGATACTTTTTTTGAAAGGCCTCTGTCTCGGTGCCGGGGGTGCGGTTGTGGTTTGGGGATTTCCCTCCTCCCTCTGTTTACTTTGCAGCTCGGAGTTCTCTTTTGGGTGTGTTTATAGATGTTATATACATTTGTGGTGTTGCCACAGTACCTTATTTGTTTTCTGCAAACTTCGCAGCTCGAATTATTTTGGTCTGCAGCTGTAAAATAACACCAAACGGCGCTCCTCTTCTTCTCTGCCATCATGTAGCCAGCAGTGTGCTGCTGAGTGACGTCACGTGCACGCCGGCAACACTCACAGTATATCGGGGGGGGAGGGGGCAGAGTGTGCATGAACGAAGTGATTAAGTGATTTAATGGAAGTTGTGTACTGAACGTAGAGAAGAGAAACTGAAACTACCGATACCAACGTTGGTATCGATACATCGATATTTTAGATCGATCCGCCCACCACTATTATTTATACACAGGGCTCGCTCTGATTGGACACTTATTTTCTCCTGTTTGTGTTTCCATGTTGTTTCATGTTTCTTCTCGGTGGCTTGTTAAAGTCACATTAAATGGGGAATCTATAGTTTTTGTTGGAGGTGTCTTTACATAGGTAAGAGGAAAAACAGCTGTGCTTCTGTATCCAGAGAAAATCATAACATGCGTGATTGGTTATTCCCAGGCTGTTTGTCAGACAACAGATTGGACCTTTCACAACCTCTCCATGTCGCCCCACTGGGGCCACTTTCGATTCTTGAATTGTGGGGGCGGCAAAAGGCTGTTATGTGTAGGTTGTACTCACAGAGAAAAGCAGCCTGCTGAGCCTTTAGTGATTGAGTGTGTTTCTGGTTACTGTATGGAATTGAAGAATGACAATCCTTCTGGTATTGCAATGGCGCTATCAACAGGTGAAATCCAATGCCGAACCTCACTGTAGGTACCCGGCACCTGCAGGGCAGTGCAGACTCCACGGTGTTTGCTGTTCACCTTTTTGTTGTTGTTGCCCAAGCATCCGACTGCTTCTGCTTAAAAAGCAGCAGAACCCCCCGGCCTCAGCAGGCCAGCATGCGGCCAGCTTGAGCCACTAAAAATCGTCCGACACTTGCCCTTGTGAAGCCCTACAAGCCTTGATGCAAATCCAAACTGACACCTCATAAACAGGTTGTCAAAAGGCTTTACCTTGATTTTGTCTGTCATTTTGTCCATCTGTCTCAGTCTCCTCTAGACCTCAGTCAATAAATTAATTACATCCACTCAGGGAAGTTTGTTGATTGTTGCTGCTGCACACTCACGCTCTCAGTACTCATTTGTGTGATTCAGACAATCTGCTTACAAATGTGGACATATTGTGCCGGATTCTGAGTGGCCAAGAACAAAAGCCAAAAGGGATTTTTCCCACAGTGATGGACAAGAAGTGGTATATTGCATTTCTTGCAATCTCACGTGCAATTAATAAAGTAGAGGTGAAGTCAATAAGGCCAGATGGTTATACACCTGTGAGTGACATCCACAGCTAAATTAATCTTTTTCTTTGTTATCATTTCTTGATTCAGAGGCAAGTGTTGAATGGGTAATAGCTATTTTACTTTAGTTCTTTGCTTAACTAAGTACATTTCAGTTGCTCATTAAAATGCAAATTGTTTCATTAATTGAGGTGTGCTAACTGCTGAAAACAGCCATTGTGTTTGCTTAGCTAAGTAAAGAAACACCACTTAGCGATGATAGTACACAGATTACCACGCTTAAATTGGTGTGATGTGTTGTAAAAAACGATTATTTATTTGTCTTTTGACTTAAATAGTAAAATGACTTGGACTGAAAGCATCAGGTATCATTTTATACTTTTTACAGGGGAGATAATTATATTTGCTTATTTTGACAATATTTAAAATTTGTGTTTAATGTATACCATTATGTCAGGTATGTTCAATATGGGAATAGGCAATTTGTTTCCACATACTGTAGGTATCTTCAGCCATTATGTCATATTATAGCACAGTTCATGTGCACACACAGGGAAATCTTTTGTGTATTGTATGTAATATGTCGTGTAGGCCGGAGGATGAATGTTGGAGAATGTCCATAAATCTGCTCGTGTTTCAAAGCAAAGGGATTCTGGGTCTGTTTATCAAATTACAGTTAAAATGTTTATGTTAAGATGATTGTTCAAACCATATATTAAAAGGTAACTGCTGTCAGGCTGGATTCACTGGAACTGATAGTGCACTAAAACTAAAGAAACGTTCATTAATCAACGTTGTCGAAAAATTGGGCCATTAGTCTCATTTGAATATTATAATATTATAATTCATATAATTTAAACATTAAAAAAACAAATATTCCTGTTTCTTTGGTGGATCATGCTCCATGCAAATTGAAAAATGCACAAAGTTTGGGTGAGAGGTAAAAGGAAATTGGAGGTGACTGAACTTGAAATGAAGCAAACTTTAGGGTCGGTCTAAAGCTTGTTATTTATTGGTATGTCTCCAATATAGTTATGGCAATATTTAAACCTTTTTTGAGCCCATAAAAAGATAATTTTGAATTAAAATTATTACAACAAATAACAAAAACTATGACTTCATTAAATAATAAAAATTGAACAGATGTTAAAAAGGTTAATTTTATTTTTTTATAATACATATACATCCCTTTACCTGAATGCATGCAGTTTGCATAGGAAGAACCTTATTTTGCATGTTCATGATTAATGAAACATTAAGCTGCTCCTCCCAAAAACATCTATTGTTGAGCTTGTGGCGTTCTCTTATGTGTCAGCGCTTATTCTCCCCCGGTTGGGATCTTGTGATCACAAATAAAGTGAGACTGAGATCAGTTAAGAAATGAAAAAGGTATGGCATTATGATTTTTAAATGTCAAGCAATGAAACGAGGATAATATGCACACGGAAGGAGAACTGCGTGCAAAACAAATGTCTACGTATTCCCAAGTAGTGCCATTAGGGACACTTGGGAATGCGTTGGTTAATTTATAAATCTCAAATACTGGAAGAAAAAGTACATTTGTAACCTTTACCATTGTGATGCTGAAAATAATTTCACACCATTAAAGTTCTTAAATCCTTGAGGCAGATAAGGGAATTCTATGATGAATCATTTTTAATATTCAGTGAATAAAAATCCATCTACAGTATATAACTGCCTACAACTGTTTCTGAAATACTTTCCTAACACACTAATGTGGACCTTGAGAAATACACACTCTCCATCTGACGAATACGTGCACACACCCAAACAAAGAAACACACAGGGATCAAATCTAGTTTCAGAGATGTGTGTGAACTTTAAGAGAAGGTCAAATTAAAAAGGTAAAAACAGGACGTTCCCTGACGTTATCCATTAAATACAAAATATTTTGTCAAAAGAGTTTTACAAGTCTTTCCCCACAGAGAATATGGTGACTTGTTAAACACAGGATGTAACAAATGACACAAATATGACCTTCATTTCATTTTGGTTTTCCAGTTTCTGGGTCCAGATAGTGTGCATGTTGAAACCTAAATGGAATTGAACCATTACAGAGTCGCACCTGTGCTTTTCCTATGGTGGGAACTTAAAATATATGCTGTGTAAAATCCTATTCCAATTACTTTGCAGCTAAATACAATAAGAAGGCGTCATCAGATCAGATTTCTTTTGGCAGGACGTACCTAATTATGTGTGGTGGCCTTAGGGTCAGTGTGAATGAATGCACTGCTCATGAATTCCCAGTTAGTCACAAACAATCGTTTTCGTGCATAATTATGCTTTAAATAGGAAAGATTTCACTGATTCTGGTGAACTCATTGCACTTTTCCTTTGGGCCACCATCTGGCTAAAGTGTGGCTACCATGTAATGTAGTACTGTGTCTATTGCCATGGTAATTGTTTTGATAAGGGAGTCAATGTGATCTCTGGAAGACACAAGTCAAGCCTAAAACACATTTTAAAAACCAAAGGATTTATCTGAATGCCCTTGCAAGATGTGAACCAAGCCTTTCTGATGGAACATGGCTCTAAAATGGAGAAGCCAGTGGGCTCTTGATATTGAGCCACGGCGTCAAAGCAAGGTGCTCATGTTTACACAACACATTCACGGATGCCTCCAGTTACTCAAAGATCAACAGATTCACGCTGATACCTGTCTAGCTATTATCCATCTGGCTGCCAAGAAAAATAAGCCCCTCTGCACCAAAGCACGCCGCCATCTAGTTTCCCCGATACAGCTGTGGGACCGGTGGGTCTTTATCGAGAATAAATGCTGATGCAGTCCATCTGCGAAGCTACGGGTTTGGTAACTCATCGACATCTGTCTCTGAAAGGCTAAAATACTGAACCACGGCTTTACTCTAGCCTGAGCCGAATTAGAAACAGGCAGGCGACAGACACTGAGGAGGTAGAGAGAAGCCCTCCATCACCTGAGAGTAGGATTGGAGCAGAAGAAGGGTGATGGAGGTGATTGCAACCAATGCTAAGCAAGAGGCTTTAGATTATGTCCCCATCTCACTCACCAGTATGGTATCAAAGCCTTCAATGCTGGTATCACATAATGTTATAAGGGTATTCAGGTGAAATGATAGCCACATTAGAAAGCTATTAGTGCCTAGTGGTGATAGCCTTTCAAACCAGAAGGTTGTGAGGTTCAATACCAGGGCTCCCACCATTGTGCCCCTGAGAAAGGTACTTAACCTTTCTCTCACCTTAATGATGACGTTGCCCTGAAAATAAAAAAATCAACCTCAAACAAATCATCGGATAAAATTAGTGTCTTTTATTAAATCGTCAGTTTCACTAGAATGCTGAATATTGCGAAGTTTTGGACATGATTACATCTATCTTTTTTCAATTCATTTAGACTTTTGGACTTTACAACGCTCTGTAGTTATTGGAGATGTTTGGATCACACGAGTCGGGAACCTGATATCTGCAGCTCTGCAAAGATACCTAGTTCAATGAACTGACATGCAACAGGTCGTGCTTCTAACTCATGCTGTGAGCGGCAGCTACTGTACCAGAGCGGGAGATAAGGTGGCGCTCCATATTTTATTTGAAATCCGCTCCTTCCAAAATCGCTCATGCTCTGCTCAAAATGTTAGATTAAATTTATGTTATAAAAATGATCATACCTCTCAAGGAAGTGTCTTCCATTCACGTGATGTGTTGTGTGATGTGACGGCATTTTAATTAAGTCAACATGCGATAACTAGAAGCAGCGACTTCCTCCTTTACGTCACGCCTCATGATAAGTCAGACGACCGGTGCGTCTCTTACGTGCACTATTACTCAGGCATTTGCTTTCATGTCTAAGTGTTGCTTTGCAGTTTAGCACATCCTTCGGGACGCCTGTGTTTGGATAACGGCGTGCCATAAATGTCAGCTGAAGGATTAGTTAGCTGTGTCTTGTGTTGAATAAATTATCTCAGTGCATCAATGTCTTTCCACCTTTGCGGCCGCGGCTTCTAGTTCATGTTAATTAACTCGCCATGTATACAAGGTAATGTGCTTAACGGCGAGTACAAACTACATTATTGCCATCATTTTAACACTGTCATGATGTGCTTGCCTGACATTTAATTTCACATTAAGAGATGCTGCCTGTTGTCAGACTTATTTCGAGACATGTATTTTAATCAAGCTGAACGGTACATGTTTCATTTTAAAACCTTTCACAACAACTATTGATGGCAAACCTGAGTTATTTAATATGTAAGCTCGCACACCAGCCGGCATCAAGACGCGCATCAATGTGTCGGGATCCATCCCTGTTCTCTTTACCGACGTCAACGCTCCACAGAAGCAACGCGTTTATTATGCAGTATTGGCACATCCAGATATCACTGGTTGATAAGTACTTCCATCTGTTTGGTGCATCCAGTGTAGAATATGGGGTTCAAATCACCAAATTCGACACAGCAAGTGTGTGTTGCCACTTTAAATGGATCATCAAATAATCACACATCTTGTGAGAAAACAATTATAAAGATCGTATTTTCTAATAACCAATACGTCTTCTGCGAAAAACTAAAAAGGAGAATGTGTCGGCCCTCTGAATCATACAGTTGATTTCTTTTTTCTCTAAAGTAATGTCGTTATATCATTGATGAGGACAGGGTAGATAATCAGGATTAATGAGCACCACCTGAGGAGTGTGTCCATTGAAACAAAAACCTTGTGGGACCTTTAACTCTCTATCTAGCCTGTGCGTGTTGTGCAGTGTCTAGTTCACCTGCAAAGGCTATGAAATATGACAGGAATGACAGGCCCTGTCATGACCCGTGAATCATGCTCTCTCTCCCCCTATTGCTCTCGCTCGATCTCCCCTCTCTCTCTCCGAGGTGAATTATTCAACAACAACAACAGGAGGAAGGGGTGGAGAGGTACATTAGAGAAGTTTCCTAAAACGGAGTGCTGAGGACTAGACCATATATCAACCCCCCCACACAGAGCTTTATGGGCCAAGCTGCAGCAGTAGAGTAGCCGGCACATGCGTCCTGCTGGTGTGAATTACGGCAGCACAGCCAGAGCAGCCACCCACCAGAGACAATATTAACTGCTGATCTGATGAAACACACACACACACACACACACACACACACACACACTGATTAGCAGCCCATATCTTTAGTAGGATTAAGTGAGCAGAGCCGTGCCATCACCTGTGTAGGTGTGGGACTGATTTACTCAGATCTTTTTGTGTGTGTGTGTGTGTGTGTGTGTGTGTGTGTGTGTGTGTGTGTGTGTGTGTGTGTGTGTGTGTGTGTGTGTGATAGAGGGGGAGTGGTGGACGTTTGTGTATTGATGAGTACATTGCCAGTGTGTGGGAAAGATTGAGTTGGTTTTTCTCGCTTCAATCAAAGACAGAATATTATTTTTAGTTGAAATCGTCAATCTGCTTATTATTTATTTTATGTAAAAGAAATGTAATGTGATTATAGGATCTTTCAAATAAGTTTGTTCGTAGGAATAATTGCCAATCCAGAACGTGGGAGAGTTTTGGAGTGACACAGGGATTGCTGTCTTGAACATGGTCACTTTTTATGGTACATGTGTCTTTTCTGACATGTAAAGTCAACTCGTATCCAAACCCACAAAGGATCTTTGATTAAAACCCATGTAATGTAAGTTAAATACAAAGTAAGGGACCACCACTAATGAGGAAAGAAGAATATTTTCTTATTTTTATGACACTGCAATAATCTTATTATTCAAGGAGATAATAATGCAAGTGGTTATACAGCATGTGCATAAACGTTTCAGTCCTTCTGGGGTCCCCAACCACCGGGCCGCGGACCAGCACCAGGCCTTGCCAGAAAGAATAAAATATATTTATTTTGTGTTAGTAATATTTTACAATAAATATTACTGAGACAAGCGGTGTGGAAGAGACTCTGCAACAATGCCAGGGGAGGGAGAGACACATTGGAACAAGGCGTAGTAAAAGAGGAGTCAGTCCTTGAGTGGTAGGAAGGTGGTGACCAATCAAGAGAGGTACTGCGCGAGTATCGGTGATCTTTGAGTCGGCTGTGATTTATTGTAAATCTATACTGAATCTGGTGCAACGTTGTGCACTTGTCACAACAAGGTGGCTTTAAATTAAAGCACATTCACGACAAAACCAAGCTCAGCGAAAAGAAAAGAAATCTTCCATCTTCCCACGAGCTTGAAATGTCAAAAGTGATGTCTTATTCAGTGATATTAGTTTGCACAGACTGGGGATCAGGTTTTACAGATGTGTGTGTACTCCCTACTCGTTTTATCCCCAAACATCACAAAGAACTCTCCAGGAAATCCAATTATTGGAATAAGATTATCTGGGCGTGGCTGTTCTGACAGCGTTTTATTTCCCTCCAGCTCCAAATATTGGCCACTCAATCCTCAATCTCTCCTCCCCGTTGTTAATTTAAGACCTCTCGCAGCAGACCCCTCACCTTTGATAATGGCTAAATTCATCAGCAGGGACCGGCGAGGTCTTAAGGGGCGAGGCAGATTGGATGGAGCCATCCTCTCCTGCCGTTTCTCTCCTCATCTCTGGTGCAAACCGGCAGCTATCTTTCTCCCCACAGTCACCGGCTGGCATTCCAGCAGACGGATGCTGTGTGAGGAAAAATCCTGCCTCGTCGTCCTGAGACTTCTTAAAAGGTCAATCCCTACTGGTTTTATGACTTTGTACGTCTTTCCATTTTAACCCACGATGCTTCTTCTGTGCATTTTGATGTATAAATGTAATCCTGTTCTCGTGCAGATTTGATTGTAATAAACTGCTTAGAGTTGAAACTTAAGATGTTTTAACATGTTTTGTGTTTGATGACTTTAGTAGAGGTGATGGAGGCAAGCTTTTGATCATACTTTGAACTTTGTGTTCAAGTTTAACATCTCGTTTTAGTCACACTTCATTACATTCATTTGAAATGTTGCTCTTGACATTTGCAGTGTATGCAAAGCTGACATCATTGTTCGCAGGATGGTTTCAGGAACGGATTGTGTTTTTTGCACTTCAGCAATAAGCTCGTGGAACATAAACTGCACACTTGTGGGTGTCTCACAATTAGATTATAACTTCTCTCTGTTTTGATGTTCAGGAATAAAAAAGCAGTAATAAAAGAAAGAGGCTGACATTAATTTATTTCCGAAATTAAAGGTTGTAGTCTGTAAAAAGCGCTTTCAGTCATCTATGCTTTAACTCGTTTAGATTCTAAACCTCTATGTGAACAGGATACGCAAAGAAAGAACACTTTTTTTTTACATTATCCGTCACCCCTAATAAACTATCCTATGTCCTGTGTCACAATTGATTTGACATTTTTGCAGCCTTTAAACTCTTCATCTGGTTGACCGTGACCGTCTCTGGCTGCAGTCTTTGCGGTCGCTCACTATCAACTCTCATTTGTCCAGCCGAAGTTATCGCAGCACTTTCTCGAGGCGATGACAGTGACCCCAACCCAGACCTCATCTTGCAGTCCCCGTCCATGACATTTTAACTTGCCTCCAGGGAAGGGGGGGGGGGGGGCGAATAAACAAAGACGAAAAGAGAAGAAGAGCTGTAAGAAGCGGACCCTCGTTTGAAAAGGGTAGAGACGAGCAGATGGAATGCTACATCGCCAGTCCCCCTCTAGTCTCTGGTCTCTGATCTCCGTGGGTGATTGTCTCACATAGTGGCGTGCCAGAGAGGCTGCGATAACCACGGTTACATTCCTGTTCTTCATAACTAACCTTCTGAACTATGGGGACCACTTCGTGTCAAGTTACCCAAAGACTTCAATTATATTGAACTGAAAGCAGTCTCGTCTAGAATTTGCTGCTATTCAAGCAACGTCCATTAGCCGACATCTTCCGAAACAAATCTGTGCACTTCTAACTGAAGACCTTTCTTGTATATTAAAGTTTGATTTATTATCAGCTCAGGAAATGTAAAAGAATCAGAAAAATGTTTCAGGCCAGTGACCAGACTCTGGGATTCTGTTAATAACTGCGGCGACAGAAGAATGTCAGATCAGATGGCTGAAGTCAACACGGTTCGCTTGTCCGTCATCTCAGGACAAGGTTAGTCAAATATTTAATTTTTAAAATGTACAACTTGTGTTTCAATTACTAATGTACAACTGCGGATGCTATTGTCATGCTCTTCAATGCAGAGTACGTGGCCTCAATTCTATGCTTTGCTCATATGGAGTCATAATTATGAAAAGCCCTCAAGGGTCCCCTAAGAGCACAAACACCTAGATTAATTAATCTTCAGCTATTAATGGTTCTATTATCATGGGATGCACATGTCATGTATTGAGATCATGATAAGGATGGTTGACTGCAGAATGGCTCAACCCCTGGAGACGGGGTCATTTAAAACGTCCTTGAGGGGGGTCTGTAATTAGACGCCTAGTTAATGTTCTCCGATTACCTTGAGATTAATATAAAAGGGAACGTCACAATTGATAATTTCGGTTAACAAATATGATGTAAAGATACTAAGTTGTCTTTAAGAAAAAGGTTAAGGATCAACATACAGCACAAAGGTCTGTCAAGCTATGATACTGTGCGAAGAGTGTGGTCTCATCTTTACACACCTCAGGTGTCAAGACTAGGGCGAGGGAAAGGTACTGCTGCAACTACTCCAGACCGACTGGCTTTGACCAGTTTTGCAATGATCTGTCAGACACAGCCCCACTTCCTGTTGACTGTGTTCTCCCACAATGAACACCTAGCTTATCATGAGGTCACGTCTTCACATTGTACCATGAGTACCAGGCCATGGCAACAGGTAACATGTCAGTGAAGCAATGCAGTATGTTTCCATTACAGTTGACTTTATCGGCTAAATGTTATGTGTGTACGAGAGACAAACGTTTGGTGGTTTCTAGCTGTTGCAAAATTATCTGTTGTTTTCAAGACATTAGAAAGTGAATCTTAGCTGCAGAGACAACTCCTCTGCCCAACACTGTTGCCAGTGTAGTGTAGTAAATAGTAGTTAATATGGAAAAGGGCCCGGTGTAACACATTCACCATCTGTAGGTTGACAAGCATTACTTTCTATTAGGATTCATGGCGCAAAATCAGTTTCAGTGAACAAGGCCTGAATTCTGAATTTGGCTTTTTTTTCGTTCAGCTGTGTGACAAGCTGTACCTTTCACAAGTTGCCACATCTCTGGGGATGGGGACACATGCTGACTCCAAAAGCAGCTATCGCTACAGAAGCCACTTTTGTTCTTACACATTATCAACACTTTGCATGGGGATTTATCTTATCTCCAAAACGTCCTTTATATGCTCTACTATGTATCTCCAAACTTTGCTGTGATCTTATACAGATGCTCCACAATGAACATATGTACAACATAGAGCGGTAGTAAGTGTGACTCTTCCACCTTTGCTCCTGTTGTGTGCTGCTGTTATGGAGCGGGAAGGAGTTCGGGTCGGATGGACGGGTCAACAACATAACTTAAACATATGAGGCCGCTGTTTGTTTACAACTGAAAGTCAACGATTGTTTTAACCCCAAACTATGAGTTTTCCAAAACCTTAGCCAAGAAGTATTTATGCCTAAATCTAACCAAACCCTTTTGGGGTTTTTCAACAGTAGTAGTAGTAGTAATAATAAAAAACACTGACATGTGTCATAATGAAACGCACGAACCAAGAACATATTTGAGGTCTGGTTTCGATTACAGGGTTGTTGAAACCTGTCTGGTTTCCCTCTGTAACACCCCATGCCATAAATTGTAAACTGAGTTATAAGCTAATCGTCTGGAATGAAGAAAGTGATATTTCCACATCCCATAATAGTAGATTGAGATGATGGCAAAACTGTGAAAATAAGACCCGAAATGCAATTATCCTTTAATGTTTTTGATGGTTATCTATTATACATCATAACATCAGATATTGCTCTTGGAACTTTTGCAATCGCAAGAGTTGATTGCAAAAGAACCAAGAAACAAATTATTCTAAATAAATTGCAGTTTGGTCTAATCACAACATTTGTCAACGGTGTGACTTTGCATTTGGTCAGCTGCTTAACTATTCTTGTTCATATTTTCTATAAAGAAAGAAAATAATTGTCTCTGAATAACAGACGGAATAACAGATTTGATGCCAAATCAGCTTTGCCTTTAGGATCACTTTAAATGGGGTGTTGGGGATAATAATCGTGGATCAGCACACTTTCCTGAGATGACAAATATTGCCAGGACCTCCGTGCTTCCATCTTAATCTCAAATAGATCCCTCAATATTATTTGTGAGCCAAGTCTGCTGTTTTCATTGCGACATCCATCTTTAAACTTCTTCAAAGTCTTCTATCAGGGTGCATGCCTGAGGGACAGCTCACTGCAGGCTGGATGACCCACATATTCTGCGTTGCCATCTTTATTCACTTCTCATGCTCTTTCTTTTTCCATTTAACAGTGGCCTATCTTCTCATTTACAGGCTGCTATCTCACAGCCCATCCATCATTCTGTGTTGTGCCATGCGGTGGCTCGGTGTTAATGTATTTTCTCAGGGCTCTCCAACTGTGTTCCTTTACGTACAGTGGGGGATCTGTATTACAGAAGGCCTACCAGGTTCACTGCAAAGCTACTACAGTAATATGGCAGTATGATGTCTTTTTGTTTTTGAGTTCAGCTACGGAGCAAATATTGGGAATTGGAAATGTAGGAAACCAGCCAACAATAATAACAATTTAAAACTATTAGCAATACAAATGATGACAAAGAGTTAAAATGTGAAATGCAAACAAAATTTGATCTGCCTCCAAAAAATATACCGGAAATTGCCTTTTATATACATGTTTAAAAGAAATGTAATGCTGCACGAATGATGTCTTTTATAAACATAATGACACATATTGTATAACGTATATGATGCAAAGTGTTATTTCCTTGAAACATCCACTCCTGTAATACAACATCTGCTTGTAGCAACTAAAGCGTTATTAAACACTTGTTATGGTTACGTGTAGACCCCCACACCACTTGGTTAAGCTGGTTAAGGTTAGTTTAAGTGTGTGGTCTTGGTTAAATATTGAATTATGTGTTAAAACAGCAGACACTTTACTTTACAACCCTTGAAACTATGATCTTCCCCCAACCTTAAGCAGTGACGTGTCGCCTAAACCTTGACTCACAGGATGTAAAATCCTGTCGTCGATGTCAAAGTTTTGCTCTTTGTACACTCACCATCCACCACCCCAACCACCTGCCAATGACAAGCGCTCCATGCATAAATGTAGCACTACTTAACCTAGAAAGAACGTTGCCAGGGAACATAATCTAGGCATGAATTGTGTATCCTCTTAAAACGTAATTGAAAAGAAAAAAGAATTAGCAGTAAATAAACGTTATTTCTTGATGACAGAGTGAAACAAAAAACATCTCTGTGTGGTTCTATTGCCTTTTAATTTGCTTTTCCTGATTAGGATGAAACTAATTATATTTTTAGGAATGTTCCTTTGAAACCAGTCAATTCTGAGGACAAAAAGTACACCCAGTCAATATCATTTAATTCAGTCCCCTGAATCGTACCTGTTCAATAAGTAATTTCACTCTTTGACACAAACCAATTTTAAGAGCTAAGGAAGAATATCTGAATGTCAGAGCGAGGTAATAAAAGAGGGAAGGATGCATATGTTTGAGGTTGACTTAACCTGATCTACTATGTGTGCACTCAGTAAATTATAAATATAACTTTGAAGTCCTTTAGACTTTGTGAAATAAAAAGAAAACAATAATGACATATAGCATCGTCATCACAATGTAGTTACAACCTATACAAGCCTGTCTGTCTGTGTGTGAGGCCATTTGACACCGCGACCTGTCTCTGTGTGGAGCCAGTCTAAACGCTGGTCCGTCTGTACGTGATGGACACAGGCATCCGTCCCTTCAAAATACAGAATCAAAGTGAATAAAGGAAACAACATCAGCATTTGTACAGACTCGCATCCTCATGACTTTGTACTATTTTTTTGTTTTCGAGTAGAGAGAAACAGGATAACATGCTTAAAGACTTTGACAGAGATACGATCATAAATGGCACAGACTCCACAATGCATTAGACTCACCTTAACTGTCCTGGAGAGGCAGTTTAAAAAAAGGCCAGCGTGACATCCATAGGAACACTTGCAACCAACAGGAGAAGAGATTGGATCAATATGGAGGTAAATCAAAGGTCATTTGTCGGTGTAGTTTCCTTAACAACCCCATAAGCGCTCCATGACAAACTCAATTGTTGTGATGCACTGGTACATAGCAACTGTGGATAATAATGCATCACAGTAAATATGGCCTTGTTACATCTAACACCACCCCCTCGTGAAGAGGGCCATAGAAAACCGATGCAACCGCGTCTCATTCTGCAGCGGGCAGAGGAGGACAAGTACCTTTTGAATTCAAACACAGTTTTGTTTATTCTATTAGCCTATTTGGCCAGAACAGATTAGTGTCAACAAGTGTGCTTTCATTCAGACACAAACGATGGAGGCCATTGTTTGGATAACCTATAAAAGTATTAAATATGTTTTCTTTTGCCAAATAACTGTTACCATAACTATGCAGCTCTGTCCCCACGGAATCAACACAGATTGGGCGTTGGTTGGACCCAATCGAAGAACCATGACCGATGGGAATTGCCTAAATTTGCCTTGGGATCAATAAAATATCTATCTGCGTATCTATTAGTGCAAAAAAAGCAGGAGAAGAAAATCCCAACATAGATAGAATAAAATGAGTTGGTTAAGGGTTGAGTCAGATGCTTGTCATGATTAAAGGTATCCACTGCTAACTGTTGGTATTAGATGAGATTGTGCTGGAAAGTTTGAATGAAGTCTATGATACTGAAATGAAGATTCTTGAGCAATACACTTGTGTTTGGAGTATTTATTCTCTGTGCAGAGAAGGTTCAACAATCATGCTGAGTGCAAGCAGAACACCTGTATATCTGTGTTCATGCATTTTGAAGACAGTGTGTTGGGAGCGGAGGGGGGGAAGATGCACACAGTTGCAGGTGTTAGATAGACACAAGAATACCATTGTAGTGATTCTGTTCGTTATGTTGACCTTCAGTGTACCTAAGATGCAATGGTTGAGTTTGAAGCGTGGGAACACGTAGAAGAATTTGCTGAAAGGAGGCAAGGGAAGAACATCGTGGGAACATGAATAAAGTTACAGAGATATTTGGAGAAAGACAGAAGAATTTGAAACATAAAAACAATAAAAAAAATGTAACATGGACGTATGAAATGTTCCATTACAAGATGCAAACCTTTCAAAATAAAAGGTTTTGTATTACTTAAGGTGCCACATTTACAGTGAGATGACCTTAATGATCTAACTATCAGAGATAGAACGTATGTATGCAGAGAGCGATACAGAGCTATGTGTGAGTTTATGTTCTTCCTTCACTTGAAGCCACATAATCTGAGCTGCCCTGAGAATATCAAAAACAAAAGCTTTGTATAGATGCCATATATGATTAATACTGCATTGTGTCCTGAAACCGCGTGTTTCACAGAAGTGCTCTGACTTTTCGTCAGTGTGTAAATAAAACATGGCAGTACAAACTACAATAATTCCCCGTCTTTGACTCGTGGTTGCCAAACTGAACGTGCGTTATGTCTTCGATCTCCAGCGAAACAGCCTGTGATGTGATGTCACCTCTGTTTGTCTCATAATGTTTAATTTATAGCTATTTAGGTCAGAAGAGCTGTCTTAGCTTAAAACAATAATCATTTATTTCACTTTGTGCCCCCCTACAACATGAAATGATATTGCACATTAGAAAGGTCTTTCATATTTTAGAGCAAACCCAACAGGGGATTTCATTGGACGTGTGTGGTCCAACCTCATCCATTACCAAAAGCAATTTCTGCTTATATGGAAATTTGATTCTAAAAGAGACAACACAGTCAATTTACTCTCGCGTGGTAACATGCATTGGTTAGCTGACCTTTATTTGCTCCCAGCAAAGCATTCAAGAGACACCTGAATTTACATGTATTTGTAAATATCAACGGGAAAAAAAAACGTGTTAAATTAGACAACAGAGCATGTTTTGTTGTTTTCTGTCTCTTATTCTCTTTGGGATGGACAGCTTCTATTAAAGCGGCTCGCCAGAGCGAAAGATATTAAGTTCCCCGTCTCACGCCACTTTCATGCACTCTGGCTGTGTTCTGCTGCGCATTCGTGCAGAACTTGCTCACTGAGGCCATTTGAACCACATCTCCTGGGGAAGCATCTCGGATCCCTGTAATGCATGTCAGTCACACATGTAGCCTCTCAGATGGTCTTCTCTTTCGGCTTCATGTGTTGCGTTTGATACCAGCTGAAATGCTCAGCTTATTTTTATTTACCCAGATGGCATCAATTAACGTTAGAACTGGTGTCACATCTAAGAGCTCTACATATCTCCATCCGCAGCATTCCTGCTTGTTTCAGGAGATATGCAGAGAATCTCTCAAAAACGAAATATGACTTCCTCACACATGTTTATAAAGAGCATAACATATGTATGTAAATGATACCAAATAATACCTAAATCTATACATTGTATTTCATAATTAGTTCAATTTAAATTCAGTATTTATTTATTATTTGACCTAAAAGAAACCCCATAATTAAAGGGGGAAAAATGGAAGAAACCTCAGGGAGAGCAACTGAGGAGGGATCCGTCTCCCAGGACGGACAGACGTGCAATAGATGTCGTATGTACAGGATAAACAACATAGTACAAATACAACATTTGACAGAAAGTATGGATGAATCCAGGAAAATGTCAACTACAGTATACTGTATATGTATATCCAATAAACCCATAATCTCTGCATGTTTAACTGCATGTTCACCTTTTCCTAGCATTCCTCTACAATTAAGAAATAAAAGGTAGTTTCCAGCCATGTAGCAGCTCAAAGCATTCTTGAGAAACTACAGCAGATGTGAGAGAATGAGCAGTATGGTGGAGACTCTGATTGCAGGCCACGACTGGGAAAGGACATCACAGATTGTTACCTGCATGTACAGATGGTGTCGTGTCAGTGACTCGACTTGTTTCTTGCTCAGTGTGATACATGTTCTCGACAGGCACCGGTGGCAGACACACTGAACGTAAGGAGCAGGCGGAGCTAAATCAGATTAGGCCTGGCCAGAGAGCCAAATGGCACCTTCAGAGCTGCGGAAGTACCTGTTGTGCAGCTGTAATTCAATGAATTACCTCAGGGGACTACTTCTCCTTCTGCACATGGACAGCTTTCCTGTTAACAAACAATTAAGATGCACGCGCAGCAGGGGGGGTAGAAAATAAATGGGCTGAATGTCATTATAGTTAATTTTGGATATCTTCAGTATATAGAAACAAAGCACGTTGCTAGAAACCTGGAATGTGTGTTTATTTTCACAGCCACCATAGGTATGTGTGACACCTTCATGACACCTTCCAGTGAGAAACGGAAGCTAGTAGCAGTGCTAATGCTAACACAGACACTCACAATTAGCTCTATAGTGAGAAATGAACAAGTGTGTCCCAGACAGCACGGGTTATACGCACAGGAGCCTCCTTCACACGAGTATCGTTGGCATAACATTGGCATGAAAATCCTGCTGTCTGAACATATACCAGCTATATGTTTTATGTTAGTGCAACAACTCATATTAGAGGTGAATGTGGGAACTGCAAGTTAACAACAAGGCATGTTTTCATTGAAAGCATCAGTGTACACCTCAGTCAGGTGTTTGGACACAAACAGAGATGAGGAGCTCTGCATTACGATGACCTCCACCATCTCAAAATTCCAGTATGTGTAGCTTGCCCTGTGCTTCCATGCATGTTAAGACCATTACTTTTGCTGTCCGTCTTATGGAGTTGCTCTGGTCATGTCGACTCAATGACGGGTCGAGTTCTTCATCAACCTAAAGTGGAACAGCAATTAGACTGCGTAAATCGAAACGATGGATTCAGTGACATTGTCAGAAAGATGCTGGCAAACAAGACAGCCAGAGCCAAGAGCAGCAGAAATGTCTAATCTGTAAGTGGATGCTTTAAATGTCAGGTCCTGATCTGGGTTGACAGTAAACTCTTGAGAAGGCATGTCAGGTTATGCAAAACCAAGTGGTGATGATTCACCAGCAGCTGAAAGGGACATATTCACTACAGCAGGCCAAGTGTGAGACATAATGTCTGAACTTGCTTGATCTTTAACATTTTACAAAGCATTACTGAGATGTCTAATACAGTATATCCTCTGTTATGTCGCTGTAGTGGCCATTGAGAGTGCCATCAGAATGATTCTCGTGCTGCATAATGAATTACTCATGCTCTTGATTGTGAGTGACTTCTTCCAAAAGAGGTGCGAATTGGGAAATACCAGAACATTACCAGAACATTACCAGAAACATTACCAGCAAACTTTATTCAGCTAATGCGCTACCTCTTAACTATGATACGTTGGATAAGACCGTGTCTATATGCGACAAGATTTATTTTTTTTACACCTGCAGGTGGGGCACATTTGTTGATTCAACCTTCAGAGCACTGACCCTCTAAACCAGGGGTGTCAAACATGCGGCCCGGGCGCCAAAACCGGCCCACCAGAGGGTCCAATCCGGCCCTCGGGATGACTTTGCAAAGTGTAAAAATGTGTTGTTTTGATCATAAAGTAAAACAATGTTCCAGATACCTGTGATGAAATGTGTTGTGCCTTTGTAGATACACTATGATCTGTAAGTTGTAAGACACATGTGTTAATGATAAACTAATACTATTGTTGAAATTGCACCTTAGTTATGGTCACGGACGCTGATAACACTTCTGTCAATTCTGTGTAGACATCAAACAGTCATCTGTTCTTTGGGGCACTCTTATGGATCCTGGATCAAGAACGTGCTAAGAGCAAGTCAAGTTTAGGTTTAACTGTTGATAACATAGATAAGTTATTTGTCAAGTTGTCATGGGCCTATACAAGTCATGGCTGAAGCTCATCCTCATGTGCAGCCGGCTCCAGCCAGCAAAGCAAATTAAGGTTCGGGGAAGTAAATGTCAATCAACCAGGTATTCCACAGAGGGACGATAAAGCTCACACAAGGCTAACAATAGGCAGAGAAGGAACCACAGCAAAGCCACAATACAACACAGCAAGTACTAATAAGCATGAGTGTGGGGGGGGGGGGGGGGGATTGGACCTTCTAATCGTCTTATTGTTGAGTAGTAATACAACAGACAACAAAGCTCAGTTCACAAATGTCATTAAAGTCAGTACACTAGTCTTCAAAGTCCAAAACAGCCAAGTCAAAATGCATGAGGGTTGCGAGAGAGTAAAAAGGATAGAAAACACATCAAACACTATTACAGCCATTAAATGCTTCACATAAGCTCCTGCTTCCCACTTTGTGAGTTGTTAATGCATCTTGAAGTGGTTTGTGCTCTGCTGCAACAATAAGTCTTTCTGTGGAGGGCTGATTGAATAAAAGACATGATATAGATGTCTGCACGCTCAATGGAAGTTTTTCCTGATGTGTTAAAAGGTGCAAACAACAATGCGGCTGATGTTTTGAACACGGTGTTTTTCGTCAGTCGTTGAATGAGTTCAAATAGATCATTCCTATCAGCGTTATCAGATCTGCAGGATACGGTTAGGTTTAGCTGGCAACTACAACTTCCTGGTTAAAGTTGAGATGTAAACTCAAGTGTCAAAGTCTTTAGTTTCCTCTCCTTTCTACAGCACTATATAATGTCAGGGTGCTTCCGCCTGTGCAGCTGAACATTCAGAATAAATGTTGGATTGTTTGCATTGCTACCATGCTGAGATTTCTGTCTTTCATCTCATTTTCTCACACAAATATTATTTTCTTAAGCCAAAAATGTTATAATCTCAAAGATAAATGTAAAATGTTCATTACAAGCCATCATAACACTGCACCAGAGACCTGCAGATGTTGTTGCAAGTCTTGTCTTGTACTCAGAACAGGCGGTGAGCAATGGTTATTCTGGCAAAAATTTAAGATAAATTAAATAAATGACATTTCCGGAAGGGAAAATCCGACTTGATATTAATCCTGTTTTAGGTAAAATATTACACGACACTAATAACACATGCCGTGACATTAAACATATTTGCTGATCAAGCACTCACTCCACTGCTTGTGTCTAGCTATATACAGAACACGGCACTCGTTTGTTCTCTGCGTCCCTCGGGGATTTGTAAACTGCTTCCCAAATGTCTACAATATTTTGTAGCTACAATGGCTGCTGTTCACTTCCACCTCCTAGAGATGAAAACACTAATTGATTCTTTTCTAATATTACGTGCTTAAGATGGCAAATATAAGTCAATGTCATTTTCTGTATATGACAAGAGGCATGCATATAAAATGTGAAGAACTTAGTTACATAAATCCAGTTTGCATTTGTGCCTCAGAATTTAAATGGAGCGTGAATTCACCTCCTGTGTATGTTTCTCTCAATCATCCTTCAGTGCCGTGCTGCGGGAATCATGCAGCCTGCATTCCTCTCTTCAGCATTTTCTGGAGTGACCATTAAATGGTACTGTAGCATTGGCTGTTAGTATTCAATTTACATTCCAGCAGTGAGTGTGTGAGTGAGTCCTCATGCTCTCCGTTTGCTGTGTATTTTCCTGACCAGTGAAAATTCCACAAGTCTGCTTCACTGAGTGGAAATCAGAATAGCCCCGGTTGCTTTATTACTTCCCCACAACAACATACTCGATATTGATGTATACTTCCCGGCTAATGAAATGGCACACACAAGCAGACGGCTTACTGCAGTGAAGCACTGACTGTTTCAAAAGATGCCCCTACTTGTCGCTGATCAGCATAAACAAGTGCTGCTCTCATCTTGAATGAGAGCACACGCTGCTTGTCATCTCTTTTGTCAATGGACTCGTCAATCAAGAGTAAAATTGTGCCACTTTTACGCCTTTCAATGACAAGTTGGCAAGTTACTGCCAGTCTGCAAGCGTCACTGTGGAATCTGAATCAGTTTGGGAACAAAACTGTTCGCCAATTGTATCAAATAAATACAAGTCAGGAAAGTGCTGCAGTACTTGCTGGTGGACCACGTTCTGTCACAAAGTTACGAAGTTATTAGGTACGGGACAATATGAACATTTCACGATTATCATGGCCAAAAGAAATCCGATTTTATCGATATTATCCCGATAATCATGTATAAAATATGCTTAAAACTCATAGAATCACTTCACCTTATATTTAAGAAACACATCTTTCTTTATGTGTTACCGTTTTGGTGTAAATCATGAATATAATCATGATAAATAATAGATGGCATGCATGCAATTGATTTACATGTATAAATAAGAGATACATACATTGAAAAGACTTAGCAACACTGTGTACATGATAATTCATATTTGTACTTCTCTACCATGATAGCAAGCTCCTCGGAGGGCCGTCGAGGAGTTTTATTGTGCCATGTACATGTCAATTTTTTAATTCTGAAAAAAAAAAGAAAGATTATATTTTTGGAAAGCTTAGAATCTCGTCTATTTTAATATTGAGATGAAAATCACAACAGCGGTACAATCAGCTCCTCAAACTAGCAAGTACACTCAAAATCAAAATCATAACTTTGAGCCCACTTACCTATAAATCCTCATAAATATCCTCTTTTCAGCAATATTTTGAAAAAGACGCTCCTAAAGCATTGCCAGAGGTCCACACGTTCGTTTCCGGTAAAAAGATATCCACTGTGAACATCGTCACATCGATAAAAGTCCATGAACAGGTGTTGCAATCTGTGAAATCAGCTGATCAATTTTTACATTGTGTGATCATAAACAGTCATAACTTAATATCTCGTGCGCTCATCGCGGCTCAGACACTTCCTGGTTTTAGCGCGGACTCCCAGCGTTAGATTAACACTTCATTTGAGCCAATCGGAGCCAATCGGAGGTTTTTTACAACTTTCATGAGCCAATGGGTGTCAACGTGCCCACCCTCTTCTTTTGTTAAAGGCTGAGCCACCAGCAGATCAGCCTCCCGGTGGCACGTGCATCGTATAGACAATGAACGCCTCGTTCGTTACATGCGTCACTTCCCATGGTTTATTTTTACAAAATAAAATTTCTTTTCAAAATTATATTTATTGTTCAGAAGAAAATACAAAAAAAACATAAAAATATTAGAAAGAAATGTGTTGATACTTCACTTACTCTGTGTCATTACTACTAACAGGAAATATTGATATATAATAATAATACATTAATAATAAATAAATAAAAATAATATTTTATTAATAAATATTATAATATGTACACATGTTTGTGTACACCTGGTGTTACTCTTAGAAAAACCTGTCTAATAAATTAAGTTTTTATCCCTTTTATCTGAAATTGGAAGTTTTACTTCATAACACTTGGTTCTATGTTTTTATTGTGTATTTCAGCTGTACCATCTTCAGGCATCTTTTTCAACAACAAACTTCAGGTGGAGTGTATTTTCTTCAAATTCAGTATATTCAGCCCACTATTACTCAGTGCCAGAAGCACTTGGAGTGATTAATCAATGTTTTGCAAGAACAAAAAGAGAGTTATCTTTTTGAATGAGACCAAAATCATGCAGCTGGTGCAAATGGTTGAAGAGCAGCTTTCAATTTACTTTGGGAATGTCGGTTGTAGGTATTTTCGGGTAAATTCCCCCACCCTGTAAGAGGCTAGACTGCTTTTTCAAAATACACAATGTGGGGATATTCACGATCAATAAGTTGATTCGCAATATAAGATCCCATATCGTCCCATCCGTAGTTACCAAACCGAACTCAAGCTCTTGTGCTTCGAACTAAATGCTGACATCAGCGTTCTAACATGATAACAATGACAACGCTAACATGCAGATGAGAAGCAGGTTTAATGTTTGCCAAGTCACCATCTTAGTTTACCATGTTTGCATTGGGAAAAGTTGAAACAAGACATGCCAGACACTAAACACGGCAGTTATCAGACAAGATGAAGTGATCAAAATGTTGTGTACCCTCTTCACAGAGACACTTACTGGCAATCGCCAACAGTGTAAATAAGCATAAATCCACATGAGCGATGACACAACAGCTGTCGGATAGGCTTAAAAGTGTTTAGTTTTAAGGAGAAAATGCCAAACAAACGACTGAAAGGGTAGTATTTACAACATCAAAACTAAACTACTTTAAAACAGCATTTCACACTGAGAGCATAGAAAGGAAAAGCATGTATGGAGGCAGCATTTTGAATTACATGCTGCGCAAATAAATCTGGACAAAAAAGATGAAAAGTCTCCCGCAAACCCACTGCTGAGTAAATTGTAGTTGGTTTTGAGCAAGCAATAGAACGAGATTTATGTCCCTATTCCTCCTGCTTCACTCTTTTCCCCTGGGGAGAAATAAAATTATATATTTTCTTATTGTCGCTAATTTCTGCTTATTTTGCTTAAAGTAACACGATGGAGCCACGCTGATATGCAACAGGGAAACACTACGGCTGAAAGTGACAGCAGAATCACCTCTGTGACAGGAAGAACATGTGATTCAGACGCGTCCCAGTTCAACTGGTGCTTTTATTTGACGTGACATCCCAAAAAGCGTTCGCATCAAGTTGTGTTCGAGCTACTGTAGTTGTTGTAAACAATATCACACAGGAGCTCGCGGAGAGAAAACATTAAGTAGCATGAATACATTATACTGAGAAGAGAAGTGACATAATGGGGCTACAGTGCATTTTGCCTGGTTTAGTGTCCCTCGCTAACCGAGGCTCAGGTTAGTGGTAGCGAGAAGCAAAGAGACAGGCATGGCCGTTCTCTGTGTGTCTTCAGCATCAGCCAGACTGGAAATAGGATTAAGGTTTCTCTCCCATATGCAGAGCTATTTGGTGCATTTGTTTATGCTTCATGTGCAGCCACGTCTGACGACAGGCCAACACACACACACACACACACACACACACACACACACACACACACACACACACACACACACACACACACACACACTCATGGGAGATGAGTCATTCCCTTTATGAATCATATTGTCTCCTCTTAAACTAGTGTGGGGTTTAGTGGAAAAAGAACAACTGAAATTAAATACATGTTCTTACTCTCTGCTTGTTCTGACCATGTAGCACATTCTAGCAGATGGTAAACACACAAAGGTATGAGCTTCTTGAAAGACTAAAAGTTATTGATTGATTGATTGATTTAGGGCTGGACAGCTCAGTGTTTTGTTTACCCAAGTGTCAATGGAAAGTGTTGTTGTTTTTATTTATGAGAGGAATGTGCTTCTGGTTTTTTGACATATCATGTTTTTGACTGCTGGGAGTGAATCTCACACGTCAATGTCTTCAAGTGGTTCTTGGCATTTTCTTGTGAAAAAGCAAAAGTTCTGTTACAATTCAGTGTTTTTCACCAAAATGCATTGTGTGTGTAACAAATACTGTATGTTAAAGGCATTTCCTTTCTCACAAAACTCACAAAAACATATCTATCTTGAACCCGTGTGTGTAGGGCTGGGAGATAATACAATATGATCATTTGTCATCTTTCAATGGAATCTTATTGTGAGGAAATTGTGTATTTAAATTAATACACAATTAAGTAAACTTGCAAGACGATTTAAAATAACAACAATTTATACACGTGCAGCTTATTACCACTGCAGAGCTGCAATCAGATGTTACGTTTTACATTTCAAATGCACTGTGATCTGATAGTAACATAAAAACTTATGTGATATTTTTTAATAAGTTCCGTTCCAAGGTCTAATCTGAGAGACATAATGTGTAAATAATATGCCTTTTGAACTAATCACAGTGGAAATGATGGAGTCTGTTATTAAAACTGTTCTTGGTTGAAAAAACAGCACACAGAATCGGCGTGTTTTCAAGCAAAAAATGCTAAAACTGACAATGACAATGAAGAACGCAAGTCTTTCATCTGAAATCAAACTTTGTCTGAATGAAAAGAATAAAGGGAAATAAAAACTTTGGTTTTATTCAAGATTTTATTATACTATCGGATACCATGTACTTCATAAACTACGGCCTCAGCTACCTTCTCAGCTGATTCATCGTTCGGAACAAGAATAACTTTTCTAACTTTGAATTGTAAAAGCACAATGTGGGCTCAAGAGTCCTTACCGATGCATTTCAATCCATTCTGGTTATTCATTCATGAGACAGCAGAATGCAGCTCACTGAATGCAAAAAGTTAAAAGAGATCTATCTATAACACTGTACCAAGCACATACTATAAGTTGGGCCAAAATTGTGATAGTAACCAACATACAAACAATCTATCTCTTTTTTGCATCTAATAAATCATTCTGTTGGATAATTGATTTACACGATAGCCTATCTTTAACCAGGTGTCTACTTTAATATATTCTGTGGTTATAAATGTGGATTACTTGTGGGCTTTATTTGACCTGTCCTGTAAATTCAGATTTCCTTTCCTTTCCTTTCCCTGGAAAATACATTTCATTCGAGTCATTTGTTACTAATTATGAGGAAAATGGAGACCTCGCTCTGTGACAGCACACGCGGTTAATATCCATTTATTTCAGTTTATAAAAGAACACAGTTGGGTGAATATTCTAGAAAAAAATGTGTAATTTTAATAATAAGAAAAATCCATTTAAACCCAAGTAAATATTAAAGCACCTATGTATTGGATTTAAGCACCTATGTATTGGATTTAAGCACCTATGTATTGAATTAAAGCACCTATATATTGGATTAAAGCACCTATGTGTTGGATTAAAGCACCTATGTATTGGATTTAAGCAACTATGTATTGGATTTAAGCACCTATGTATTGGATTAAAGCACCTATGTATTGGATTTAAGCACCTATGTGTTGGATTAAAGCACCTATGTATTGGATTTAAGCACCTATGTGTTGGATTAAAGCACCTATGTATTGGATTTAAGCACCTATGTGTTGGATTAAAGCACCTATGTATTGGATTTAAGCACCTATGTATTGGATTTAAGCACCTATGTATTGGATTAAAGCACCTATGTATTGGATTAAAGCACCTATGTATTGGATTTAAGCACCTATGTATTGGATTTAAGCACCTATGTATTGGATTTAAGCACCTATGTATTGGATTAAAGCACCTATGTATTGGATTTAAGCACCTATGTATTGGATTAAAGCACCTATGTATTGGATTAAAGCATATATGTATTGGATAAAAGCACCTATGTATTGGATTAAAGCACCTATGTATTGGATTAAAGCACCTATGTATTGGATTAAAGCATATATGTATTGGATAAAAGCACCTATGTATTGGATTAAAGCACCTATGTATTGGATTAAAGCACCTATGTATTGGATTTAAGCACCTATGTATTGGATTAAAGCACCTATGTATTGGATTTAAGAAATGTTACCTTGGCATCTCCTAATGGTAGCATGAAAAAAGGCACTGTCACAGACAGCAATGCATTCTCCTGAGGATCCGAAGTTTGCTCAAGAATACAACACAGATTATAAGAAATGTTTCCACAAATAAAAATGACGATATCAGAATAATTGGAACATTTCCATCCACAAATAAAAGCTTTGAAATTAGAGAATTGATTCTTCATATGTGTTGAATTGTATCTTGCTGTAATTCTCAACCACACAGGATGTTATACATGTAGCTGAGCATGCAAAGAAATCCCTGCTGTGCACAGAATTAGACTCGAGGCTACACCAAATATTAATTGGAATTAATTATCAGTGTTGCAATTGAAAACTGTCGCCATTTACCGTGTAATTAGTACCAAATTATATGGTCCTCTCTATGAATCTATTCTCAGCTGCACACCAGTTCCCTTCTGGCAGTTCTACTAAGTATTAGAAAACTATTGGACCAAGAAGTGTTATCCACCTCGATGGGCCCGTTTTATTCTTTTACAACCTTCTCAGTCCTTTGAAGCGTGCAATCAACAAGGTGCTGGAAATGTTTGGTGATCTTGGTCCTCGCTGACTCAATAACATCACATGCTTTTGTCGTCCCTTCCACTCACAGTAAACACAGAAGAGCACGCAAGCCCCATGAGGTTAGCCGTTTCCTGCGACGGCTGCTAACGGTGGCTGTCACCAACGATCAAACTACCTTCAATGTCACATCGGCAACACGCCTTACTCTGTCTTACATTTAGTTCAACGGCAAACAAACTTCACTATCTGCATGAGTCACCGTTATGTAAGAAAGCAGTGTTAACAAAGGGATATCACGGAAAGCTTGCATCAATGCACAGTTGTTTTCCCTTTTCCCTGTGTGTGTGACAGTGTCTGCAGTGGCTTCATTTATAATCATAATCCACAAATGGCAGACACGAACAGGTGATCGAATGGGAGTTTGGTTGGACTGGTGAGCATTTGGCACAGATTGTATCCATCAACTATTATGTCTGCCGTGAGGTCGAAGCAGAACCTGGTTTAATGTTTGTCCCTCAAAGCCCATATCTCATATAACCGTCTTCACTTCGTCGTATTGATTTTGATGTATTGATTTTATATGAGTGATGGAATGATTTGGTAAATTGAGAGGATAGCCTGGAATTTCAACTTCTGCTTCATGGGATTTATTTCTTCTTTCACTTTCAAGCTCACATATATTTGCATATTTTTAATTGTAATTCATAACATCTGATTACTGTCTGGTTGTTCTGAATGCTGCTGACGGTATGAGCTAAAGTTAAAACAATACAGTTTAAAGAAGTGACAAATACACGCTACTTCCACAAGGACATTTCTGTGGACATTAGATGGACACTGTGTTCCTGGAGATTTCCGCAGTGTTGAAAGTACAAGTTGAGTGGATGATTACGAAAGACAACTGTGGTATTCAAAGGCTCTGCAAACATCATGAAATATATTTTTGTATCCAATATATATTTAGTCACATATACAGGTATTTTATCTGTTCAAGTCAATCTGTTTATCTGTGAAGAGGCTTATCAAGGTTTGGATGGAGATAAAAGCAGGATTCGTAAATTGGTTTTGTTTGAAACCTTTAAGGCATTCAATGCTCCAGCAGTGAAGATGACAGAGCTACAAACCAACCTGGAGACAAGTCCTGTCAGCTGCACCATGTCACAGTTAATTACAATAGCTACTGCATGTGTCCTTGTGTCTTTGTTATGATTTTAATTCTGATGAGCAGCAAAAGGCTGAAATCCTTGAAAGAAATCTCTCTTTTATATGTGTCCTCATTACAAAATCATCCCCATCGACGCGCTGTATGTGCTTCTCTTTTGTTTAAATGTTCATCCATCTGGATTGACAGACACACTGGAATAAACATCACAGCACAAACACTGATTCTAAACTCATTTCATGTCTGTTTAAACCACGCAGGAACAACAGAATTGAAGAATTGGATTGTTGCCCTGTTTAGACAACCATGAAAGGATCTGACCAAACGGGTACGAAATATAGAGTTTTTCTGTTCCAGTTTAAAACCAGTCGGATGAATGAGAGGATGGCATGTGAGGGTCTAGGGCCTGTCATGTTTTAAGATGCAGAGGATGCTTTCTTTTACACCCAGAGGCATGCACTTTGGTCAAAGGGAAATCTGTGTGTATTTGAATTTTATCAGACCCCAACCCTACGCAGTGCTGTCATAGGCAATAGATCTGTGTGGGAGTTTGGGTGTGAGGGAGAAGGGGGCGGGTTGTCAGTGTTCGGGGGTAACATCTGTTTCAAAGCAACCCGGGGCCCATGCCTGTGTGTTTGACCTTGCATCAGCAAAGTTGGCTGGGGCTCTCTTCCATGGACAACATGTCGCCCGTGGCATAAACAAGAGGAAGTGATGCTTAAACACAGTTCTGTTGTGTCCAGAAAAGAGCAGCATTATTCCCCGAATCACACTTGCATTCACTCACACAAAAACTCTTATTTACTCACGCTTGATGCACAAAAGCCCATTCACAGACACACGAGTCAATGCTGTTGTGCTGAGCTCCATATTTCTTTGCCTTGGGCTTTGTGAAAGAGGACTGGAGTACAGTCGTCTGGCTTGCATGATTGCAACATGGGGAAAGGCTTCAGATACACAGCTGCTCCCCCTCACATATCCCACCCACCCCTTAGCTGCATGCTTATGACAATTATATTAATGTTTACCATGCACACACACCCACACACACACACACACACACACACACACATGCTAACACAAGCAAAAACACAGCACATGTGCATCCACAAACGCAAACGAATGCAGAATTGTGTACGCACATAACACACATAGACACAGATGCTCAAACAGTCCTCAAGGCTTTAATTGTATAAACAGAGATTCTGCTGGAGCTGTGCAGCCGACCTGCTTTTCAGTGTCTGTGCCTCCTGTTTTTTTTTTTTTCTGTGGTCTAAAACAACAGTTGTCTCGCTCCTGTAGATCTTTCTTTCTCCATCACTGTCTCTCTATTTTCCTCTCTCTCACTCTGTCTCTCAGCCTTTGTCATCCTCGTTTCTCTGCCAGCTGTTTGTCACTCAGCTTGCCTCTCATTACATTAGAGGGTTAGCGAAGAATGTTTTTCTTCTGTTTCTTTCCCTTTTTCTCGCCTCCACCATCTTTCCCTTAGCTATCTCCCACTTCACTTCCTTTCTGCAGTTTCTCCCCCTTGCTTTCTCTCTTTCTCACCTTCTTTCGCCTATCACTCTCCTTACTGTGCATCACAGTCAGGAGTTGCCAAAGCTTTTGCGTCCCTGCAGCATCAGGAGGAAGGGGAGAGGGTGTTAGCAGGAGGAGAGTGAGAGCTGGCACTGGTGTTGGCATCTTACTGGCGCAGAGATGACCATGCTAAGTGGAAGTGGAACTAAAAGTTGGGATTCAAGCACTTTGTGGCTATCCTAAAGCAGGCTAGCAGTGTCAATCTCCATTCTCAGCTAAGCTAACTGGCTTCTGGCTCCAGCTTAATATGGAACAGACATATGAAGGTGGAATCGGTCTTTTTACTCAACTATCTAGATAGATAGATAGATAGATAGATAGATAGATAGATAGATAGATAGATAGATAGATAGATAGATAGATAGATAGATAGATAGATAGATACTTTATTCATCCCGAGGGAAATGTATCTGCAAGAAAGCAAAGTAAACGTTAGTATTACCCAAAAATAAACTATTTGTTGAAAGTCAATACAAACCAAGCATATTAAAACGTAGCACAGGATTTCTTAATTGCTAATCAATTGGAGCACTGCTCAGCACAATGGTGGAAAGACTACTATACAGTATATGTTATATATAGTATAGAATTAATCTAATTAATTAGAGCATTGCGCTCTCAGAATGCAGGGTTACATGTGGTTCAGCTATCAAGCTCCTCTACTGTGGAACCAGCTCCCAGTTTGTGTTTGGGAAGCTAAAGACTTTCCTCTTTGACAAAGCTTATTGTTAGGGCTGGCTCAGGCTTGCCTTGGACCAGCCCCAGTTATGCTGCTATAGGCTTAGACTGCCAGGGGACTTACTCCTCTTGCATTCTCCTTTCCCTATCTCTCTCTCCTCCTGTCCCTCTCTGTCTGTATGCATTCATGTCCCTTAAACAGCATGTTACTAACTCAGCATCCCCGGAGTTTATATGTCTCTCATCTGGCAGGTTGCCTATAAAAGGTTACGTCTCGATTGTGAATCATGGCTAAGCCTATTGCCCACGTTAATATATTTGTTTTAAGGCACCGGGAAGCGTTGTTGACATCCTCCTGGATCCATCTTTTTAATATATGATCACATCATCATTTCTGTCACATGGATTTTCTATGTTGCATTTTTATTATGTTGTTTATCCTGTACACACGACATCTATTGCACATCTGTCCGTCCTGGGAGAGGGATCCCTCCTCAGTTGCTCTCCCTGAGGTTTCTTCCATTGTTCCCCCTTTAATTGTGGGGTTTCTTTTGGGGAGTTTTTCCTTGTGCGATGCGAGGGTCTAAGGACAGAGGGTGTCGTATACTGTACAGTCTGTAAAGCCCACTGAGACAAATGTGTAATTTGTGATATTGGGTTATATATATTCATCTTCCAACTAATAATTGGCAAACATTTCACTGTGCGCTGTACTAATATAGGGTACCTAGTCTTTACAGCCCTAGAACATAAGTACATTGTTAATTTCGTCAAGAAAAACTATGTTGAAATGTTTCTTTTGCCTTTTTTGCCAATGAGACGTCCTTAAACGCTAACTGTGACGATGTCAACATGCAATATCGTTAACGTAAGAAAAAGTCACTAAAATGTCCCTTTACTTTGAGGACATTCCACCTTCTCTTCCCATCGCTCTCTCTCAAACGCACACACATACATGCACAGCTAGCGCCTTGTGGTTCAGTCCATCTAAATCCTCCTGTCCTGACAATCGTGCCGCTAGAATAAATAGCGTTTGCGGGTTGTCGGGTTCGGCTGGTCGATTAACATATATGTTTACCGGTAGGTGCGACTCACCTGCGGCGCACATTACTACTAAGGACTGTAAGGAGGACTCTGAAGAAGCTAACGTAAAATTAAACTTACGGGAAATATGTTTAACTAGAATGACAAAATTATTGGTTTTATTTAGTCTAGTTTGACTGAAAGGTTCAACATAATCTGATGACTCAAAAGGACATTTGACACAGGACTAACATCAAAATTAAGAGAATACATTTTGACTAGTAATAACTAGGGTAACTAGAATACTATGAAGGATATAAATGTCTAATATGTGACTAAAACCTTTTGTCTAAAGACTCCGACTAAATCTAAAACAGCTGTAAAAATTAACACTGGTACAAAAAAGTATGTAGAGAGAAGAGTCCACATACTTTTGGCCATATAGTGTAGCACCCACTGTAATTAGGCTACAATAGAAGGTTATGAATGAATCACTTAAATATAAATGCTTCTGTTTCCAGTCTTTTGATCTCTTTTACTTCCCTTTCTCAGTCCAACCCTCTGCTGTTGGCTTCCATCTGTCCTCCACTTTTCCACTCGCTCCTCCTGTCATCCTCCTCTCTTTCTGACTCCATTTCTCTACGCTAATCTCCCATTACCAGAGATGCCATGTTGGAGAATGAGCGTTTTGAGGCAGCAGAGGCGTGTGTCTCTCCGTCTGCAAAGAGGCCAGCTTAATGTGAGACTCTTTGAAACGTATACATCCAAATCTCTTCCTTCCCACACACTTCCCATTGCGTACTCTCCACTTACAAAGCTGTACATTTACAGAGCAGTCGATGTGAGGTGAGCTCTGTTTTCATGGTGTGTTTATCTGATTTATCAGAAGGAAACAACAGGGGGATTTATTGAAGCACAATGTGGCCCCCTGGTGACAGGCAGGGTTAGTGCAGAAGCTCTGCAGAGGTTCTCCTCCTTCAGCCCTGCTGCTCTGCTGTGCTCTCATTCTGTTCACACACAGTCTGGGCTTTCACTGTCAAGTCTGTGGCTGATTTAAGAAAGATACTGCACACTGAAGATGCATCCAAAAGGAGCAGAGTTCTATTTGGGGAGGCATATGGTTTACCATGTAAGTGAGCCTAATTTCTCACTGGGGGGAAAACATTTGCACTGTGTTAATGTTTTTTTTTTTAAATAGTTTCACTCCAAATGATGACCTTGTGCTTCTCAGTAGCTCAGTGACGACAGCATGGGGCCCAAATCACCAAGGTCAGGAGATGTATTGTCCCAGAGGGGTGTTTGTTTTTACAGCTGGTAAACAACAGCTATACACATAGCAACACAGCCACACATAGGAACACATAGCAACTGAACATACAGATAGCAACAGTAATAGATGATACATAAAGTTTATGTATGCATCTATGTTTGTGTCAGCAAGGCAGATTGTTCAGATGGAACAAAACTCCTGCTTAAGCGAGCCCTTCTCCAATTTGAGTTTCTTGTATCTCCGACCAGAAGGGAGCGATGTGAAGTGTTGGTTCAGGGGGCGTTCAGTGTCATTTGATATTGTGCGTGGCTCTGAGGTTCCTATCTGAAAGACTGCGTGTGGGAAGACAGATGATCTTTGGAGTGTGATGCTCGGAGTTTGTTTTTGTTGGACATGTTTGCACGGTGAAAAAGCAGGGGGAACAGTGCAGCAGGATGGGTTGGATTATGCTTTTTGTGAAACAACAACAGCAGAAAATTCTATTTGTAAAAGATACGTTAGCCGCATCCAGGCCACGGTCAAACCACACACTCCAGCTCGCTCACTTCGCTCTGCATCGGCCAATCGGCTCGCTACTCCCTCACTGCGAGTGGGACCCAGATACCCCTCAAATAAAACCCGTCTGTTTGCGATTCTGGCTCCAAAATGGTGGAACGAGCTCTCTATTGATATCAGGTCAGCAGAAAGTCTTCACATCTTCCGTCGCAGACTGAAAACCCATCTGTTTCCACTGCACCATGGCCAATACAAATAAAAAAATAAAAAAATTGTACTTTCTGTAAGTAGCACTTACATGGGGTTTGGCTTATTTGAAGCTATTGTGCTGCACTTAAAATGATTTCACCTATTTGAAGTTAACGTACTTGCAAGATTCTCGCTGTTCGGAGCTGCATCCTTATGATTGTTTGCACTTATCGTAAATCGCTTTGGACAAAAGTGTCATTTAAATGAAATGTAGTGAAATAATGTAATGTAATACAGTACAGTAGTACAACTACATAACTAAACAGTTCTCATATGACTTTCATTGGGTGTCTAACAAGTTGTTCATATATTCTGCTGCCATCCCATTATGGTTTTAAATACACTCTTTATGAGCCTATTATTCAGCCAAAGTCATATATGAATACAACTAAACCTTAGGTGTGTAAATATATTGCACATTGCATTATTAATGAAAACAATACATCCACAGAGACAGCCAGGCAGACATGTTGACACTGCCTGCGCCATTTCCATTTTATTTTTCTCCTTCCTCTCAGATGCTGAGGCTGGATAGCAGGTTTTCTGTCAACATGAGGAGATTTAATCTGAGGGTGGTGACAGTGTGAGAGAGACGTGAGTGCGAGGCACATCATTATACAGATATCACGCAGAGCATCGACGAGCAAGACTGCTAATTGTATGCACACTGAGGAGCATGCAGGTGATGAACAGTGCACGCGAGAGCATGCACACTGCAAAAGTAACAGGAGGAATGTATTTGTAATGCCCTAACAAGGAATTAAGGAAGATGCTTTCCTTGATTCTATCTCCATTACCTTTGAACCCGTCATTATAAATATTCAATCAAAGCCTTCACCACTAATGTATGAGAAATAAGTTTCCATTTCATCTAGACACATCATATCACTCTCCATAGTTCCAACAACATCTGCCAGTGAGTGCAGCAGCATTGCACAACACATGAGCATGATTCATCACTCAGGGAATACTGTATGCAGAGCAGTCGGGGGAAGGGAAGAAGATAAAGAAAGCAGATAATTGCTGGGGTTTTCAAAATCAATAAATTATGAAAACGATCAGTTCACTGCTACTTTGCTTTTCATGGGTCGCAAATTCCTGGCAGTAGGACGGCTCAGTGGGGAACCGACCTGCAAGCATCCAATCTCACCACCCACAACCTACCAACCCTCAAACAGCCCTCCGTCACCGCCACACACCCTCCTGAGAAACCTGGTACCCCTGCAACCTTCACAGCCTCCTTGCAAGCTGTCTCTTGTTTCTGGTGCAGCGAGGGGCCCTGTGGCACAGTTAGTTTGTGTGGCATCCTCTGCAGTACGCTCACACATCGAGAGACGCTTTGGTGAGTCAGTTCAACAGAAGGAGAAACATTTTTTAGTTGCATTTGCAGTTTAGTTTATGTGGACTGCGAACTTTCCAAGACACTAATCAAACTGTAAATTAAAATAGTCGTGACAAGAATAAACTCACTAAATGGTGGAAGCATTGCAAACTTAATGGTTCGGTCCCATAATGGTTCGGGTTTCATTCATGTATGCTGAAGCTATGGGGTGGAATATATTCTGTATGCTGGACCTATGGAGTGGAATTCATTACCATTTAAAAATATCCACATTGCACTGATGGTGGAACTAAAGAGGTATTGCTAAAAAGCTCTCCCTCGCAAACACAGGGTTATGTAACCCATCTGCTCCCTGCTCCAGGATGTTTTCTATTAATTGTTTGTAAATTATGCATTTAAGGAGAACATACTGTATGACTTCAAATCAGGGTCTGACAGAAGGCCAAAACTCATTAAGCATGAATTTGACATGCATCATATTGAGTGCTTCCTCTGATGTTGCCATGGGCGCCCCGCAGATGGGAGAGAGTTGAAGCTTCAAGGCAACATAGTCTTGAATTTCATTGGGCATAGGCCTAATTAATACATTCTTTAAAGATATTTTCAAACATTTCACATCGGAATTAATGTATTTAAATATAAAACGTTAAACTTCAACCAGTTTGTCCTCTGTTGCCGAACTACGGAGAGGCCAGAGACCGACCCATGATGAAGTGAAATGTGAACAAGAGGCAGAAACGTACTCCTCAGTCTAGCGAGCCAATAATCTCAAAATGTTATCTGTTTACTAAACCACAGTAAGAGCCACCGCAGACATACTGCAGACTGGCTGACTCCGAATTTCCCAATGGTATAAGCTAACTCGTAAGAAATACGAAAGCCACTAATGTGAACGGTGTGGAAAAAAAGTTTAGGCAACAATATATGAAGCACTTTCCAGTTTCATGGTTGACTTGTCCAGTAAAAAGCCTGTTTGCTAATGACTCCGGTCAGTCCCTGGGGTCTGTCACTTCAGTCATTTTGCCTCCTTCATTAAAAGCTTCTTTTTGCATTCTGTTGAGGAGGGTACAGCTGTTCGCAGAGTGTTTCTTCAATAGGTACACCATCTGCCGTGTTGAGCAGGTCTACACTGTTCATTCACGATGAGGCCGTTTCCCTTCCTGTTTTTGCTGAGGCATATCTTTTTGTGACAAAAGCCAGTCACTCCACAATCTGTGGGAAATCATAAATGACGACACAAAATATGTTATACATAGCTGCTTTAGCTTATGGACTGTTTTAAACATTTGTAAAGCGATCTTAAAAAATGACCTCAAAGCATCTGTAATCTATATTTCTATATTAACAACGGATCACATGTTATATAACTGAAAGGGATTTCACAGAGTGATAACCCAACAGAGAACTATCATCCGATTCTTCAGTTTTAGCATCTCTTCAGCTCATTGTCTTTGTTTTAAAGCCAACAAACTACGATTTTGTTTCTGTCGCTCTCATTAGCGTAATTTCCTGCATCTGCGTAAATCGATAAAAGCACTAAAACCCCCACTGTATGCTACCTTCCCAGGAGCAAATGGCAGACAAACTTAGCGACTAGCTGGTGAACACAGTGCAGCATTTAGCGGCTAAAGAGCTAATGAAGTTAGCTAGAAACACTGGCTCCGAAAGTCGCTAAATCTTAAGGCCTCGCTCAAAAGCAACTCCCCTAAAATGATCATTATTAACATAAACATATCATAATAAAGGCAAACAACAAACACAGCTTGTGGAAGACTCTGACGGGTCAGGTGCTGCATGTAGACCGTCCGATCATTTCAATTGACCTGCGACAGCCACAGATACCAGATGTGTTGTCTTTGTGTGTGAGTTTTAAAAGCACATAACGTGACAGTGTTGTGTGTTAACGGCTTGTTTCTGCTGCCCCCTGATCGCAAAAAGATCTGTTATGTTTAAGTAAAAAAGTAATAATGATTGTTGGTTGCGTCTTAAAGAGCAAAACCACACTAGTAATATTTATTAATAATCCATATATCAACAACTCTTCTAAGCACAAAGTAGTATTCAGCCCCATTTACCAGCAATATAAAATGCCTTGCTCAATGACGGGCAGTGTAGACTACCAGCGACACAGGGCTGGAATAAAAGCTACTATTATGTTTGGGCGTTTAACCAGTGACTTTCCAATTACTGTCTAGTCTCTCTACCTCTCACAGGACAATGTGTCTGCAGTCCTGATGCTATCAGGACCTGCACAGCGACACTGATACTCATTGTAAAGAGGAGAGGAATTTCATTACACACCTGTCATACCTGGGCACATAACCTTACACGGAGAGAATGCTGTCTCTGACTTCAGACTGTTGACTATCATTCGCCCCCTCAGTCTGATATTACTGACAGCGCTGTCCTCTCTTGGAAAATTCAAACCAACTACGAAGGGTCTTGAGGGCAGCTCAATAAGGGGCAGTGCATGCTTTGTTTATCCAAGATGTCTATAGGTTTGCACCTTCATCTTCTGCTGCTGGACTACTGACTTTTGAGAGCTCATGTTATGATTTTTAAATGTTATGTGTGATTAGTTTTGCTTAGCGCAGTGTTTATGCTGCTTATGAGTTGAGCCAAGATACGCTTGAACAGGAAGTTGTTCAACCAGCCAGTTACATAAATAAACATTATGAAATGAGTACTTTATGTAAGAATGTGTTTTCATTATTGATTTCATTGGAATAAATGTGCTTTTAAAATCCCCCTGGACACTTTTTGAACAACTGTTTTTACCATTTTTCACAATATAACTGTCATTGGGAAATGCCGTCATTATGCACTGTTATCATGTTAGATGTGCTAAAAACTGCACTGCCAGAGACTTAACTTCTCATTGGCGTGAGAAGCCCAAATTTATTTAGCCGGAATTCAATACAGTCATTTAGTGCTTTGCTCCCTCTCTTGGTTCGACTAATCCTTTTCACTCCCACACTGACAGCTGAAAAGGGAGAGAGAAAATGAGACGGAATGACATATAAAGAGGGCGAGAGCGTGTGAGGGAGTCGAGAGTGAGAAATGAAGTCAGAAGTTGTGAGGGAGGACAGAGGTAAGGATACAGGCGGGGAGTGCATCAGCGAGGAGAGTGTGGGAGAATGGGAAAAGTGAACATCAGGGACAGAGAGGATGAGAAGGCGAGGGAGTGAAGACAAAAGGATCCTAAGAGGAGATGAGGGAGAAAGGTTAGAAGTGCTCGTGAAAGTCCATTTTCACTACAGCTTGGTAAGTTGCTCTCAGCCTCGGCAGGAATGTCTCTATTACCAAAGGCCAACCATCACCGAGGACCTCTACGATAACATACCGCTGGCCTTTCCGTGTGTTACTGTCGCTGATGTCCTCAAATGCAAATACTGCACAGACAGAAACATTTACATGCCAGAGGACGGTGGCTTCGATGGTGAAATAGACATTGACATTAAAGTGAATCTGTGAAGGCCAGAATGTTTTTCCCCCCTCATCTTTTTCTATTGTCAGTGTTTCTTTTCAATTTTCTTTCATAGAGCCCTTAAATATCTGCAGCGATACACCGCTGTCAAATGAATCTCACGGCCTAGTATAACAGCAGAAGGAAAATGAGACTGTGACCTTGTAAAATAGCTCATATTCTGTGTGTTTGCTTTATTTATCTTAGCCATTCCATTTTGATTTAGCCTTATTTGGTCATTTACAGTACAGAGGGTTAACTATCATCTTCCGTCGGCGGATATTTGACCACAGCAGTGCCACACGAGTTTAACATAAACTGACTGCATCTGTTTAATCCAAGGTTGTGTGAAACAGACGAATAAGCAGCATAAATCATACAAGCAACTCCAGCAGAGACAAAGAGAAAACACGTATTTTGTCAAAATCATTTTAAAGTCAGTGTTTTCTTTCTTGCAAGATTTAGGTGAAGCTGATAAGAATATACTGACCCTCACCAAGGTTGAGTCACAACAGGACAAAAGTTACAGATGCAGTGAAGGAGCTTCAAACTCGGTAAAAGCGTTTTTATTTTGCCCCTTCGATTCAGTCAAGTCCTTCACAAATAACCTCTTAGTGTGTGAATGATGCTTTCGCTAGGAAAAGTGTGGATCGAGGCTTAATGGGGTTGAAGAGATTCAGGTGACACAATATGTGAGCTCTGTTAGTTCAATCGGAAAGTACAGCAGGATGCAAACACTGAGCAAACTGTGATGTCTTTGTTGTCGGACACGACACATGTGATTCATGTTGTGATCTGTGAGAATGTCTTACAGTTGTCTCTAGTGCTGAAATCATTCATAATTTAATTGATAGAAAGTTAGTCAAAACTTCTGATAAGTGATTAATCATTCAAATCCTTTGTCAAGCAAATAATGGCAAACATTCACCTTCCTTCGCTTCTCAAATATGAGCGTTTATTGACTTTTGTCTGTTTTATATTATTGGGTTGGATAAAGTGAGTCATTTGAAGGCTGCACCTGGAGCTCCAGGACATTATGTATGCCCCCTTCTCCAGCCAAAAATTAATGGGAATGTATTTGACAAAAGAAGAGACGAATGGCCGCCATGATGTTGTGCACTCTGGTGAGTCCTGTGTTTGGAGGACACTGAGATTAGCTACTGATTCAGTGTTCACATTAAAAAAATTCCCCAAGTTGGAAGTGCATAGTGGACATCTATTGGTATGGTTTATTATATGAAAAGATTTAGAGTTTGGGAACAATGCAATTCCACTGCAAGTATAACAGGATGAAAATCAACTGACTCATCGTATTGGCAGGATTATTGAAAACAGCTTTCTTTTCCCCATTTTTCACTATCCAGAGAAAAGGAAGTCAAATGGCATTTATTGAGCCTATAAGGCTAGGCCAGGGATAATGGAAAATTGCTCATGAAAGCGAAGAAAATGCCTTGAATAGATGAAGAAAAAAAAATCAAGGCTGGATCCGGCTCTAAGCCATTACAATAGTATAGAGGCAGAAAGACGAGGAAAGGGGCGAGAAAATGAGTGGGCACGATTATGTGGGACCTGAAATGGTTGATTATGGGGGTTAAAAATGGCATGCCATCTTAAAATGAACAACTCTATCTGATCTATTATTGGCCTGTCACACGCAGTAGGTGGAATTGAATCCCACATCTTCCGCTCGTGCAGCTACTAGCAGCACATGTCCAGTGCTCCAACCTGCGTCCCTGGCAAACAAGGAAGCAACATCCCCCTTCTGCCAGCTTCACGGCTGACTGACCCTCTCTCGCAGCTTCATTTTGCAAGCTTAATAAATAATGAACGCTTGGTTTCTCAGAGGGGTGTCTTCACACTGTGCACCTGGACACCCTGCATGTCTACTGGCAGGCAATAAAAAGAGCCCGCCAACAAAACTCAAAGAACCGCAACCACTTCCTGCCACCCACAACATCCTGTTTGTATAAGAGAGGCATTTTGTCTAAACTGATGCTTCTTCTCTTGGGAATTTCGACATATTTGTGCAATGTTGAATTTCTTCTTGAAGTCATTGGCTGTTAACGACATAGCCTCTCTACAAAGGGAGCAACAAAGTTTTATAAACATGGTGGATTTGAGGTCAAACTCACTAGCGAGGCGTAAAGATGCATTTTGAGTTTGAGCGACTTGGCAATGACACGACAATAATGAAGCTCATTTGAAAGAATTGTAAGCTCTGCAAGCCTTGGCTTTAAAACATCTGCTGAGAGCAATGTGAGCATTGTGTCATTGCCATATGTGACTCACCCCTAACCTTTACATTATACTAATCTAATGAGGAAACACCAGAGTGAAGACCTCATCTTTAATGTGGAGCTAAATCCTTCAAATGGAGATTAATGATTAGACAGACAGGGGCCGGTTCAATTTTCCAGACTGACTGTAAACTCCCGTCTCCCTCAACAAGCATTTAGTTTCCTTTGGGCAGAGCACAGGAAACGTCCACCCTCAGGTACTCTTGCATTATTACACATCACAGTCTGCAATGTTCAGTGCATTCCAGGTGTTCTTTCCTGAGGAAATAATGTCATTTCTTTTGTTTTTGTTGTATGCCTCAGCCTCATCCCCTGCTACTTCATTAAGTCATTTCCCACATTGTCCAAAAAGACTTTAAAAAATCCCCAGAGAAGAAGGGACATATTGCATTCAGCTGTAGAATTATGCATGTGGGTGGAGAGAGCAAGAGTGATAGCAGTAGCATTAAAAAAGCAAGACAGCATCAGCTTTTGCACTCTGGTTAAAGGCGCGCGCCTCACACAAAATGTTTCATGTCTTGTGGCTGCATTGCATTCTGGTCGACTGAGGATTCTGTCAGGTTAGAAGTGTGCATCTTCTATGATGGATTCTGCTTATATGGGTGAGTCTGTAAAGAAAGCTTTTCTCTCTGAGGTACTACAATAAAACCTGACATTCAGGTAATTGTTAACGTCTTAGACAAATTAATGCTTCCCCTACAGAACCCTTTTGCAGAAATTAACAATAAAATTAAATATTAATAGATTAAATCACCAATTTCTACAATTTGGGAAATTCGCTTACTTGCCAAGAGATAGGTTAGAAGATTGACACGACTCTTATGTGTGTCCATTAAAGATGAAAGCTACAAACAGGAGAGTGCTAGCTTAACACTAGCCTGGCTCTGTCCAGTTGCCAGGTAACCAGCCGTTACTGCAGGAAGTACAGCTCCAGAAACAGTCTGGCAACTCACTGCCTGTGAGACTGTGGAGTCGTTTTTTACACTTTGGTTCTTTGAGCAGATTAAATAAATGAGATTTAACATTCAGGCTAGCTGTTTCGCCCTGTGCTCATGATCTGTGCTAAGCTAATGAAGCTAACTGTCTTTTGCCTGTAGACTAATTTAGACAGATGATAGATATTCCTCTTATCTACCTCTGGCCAAGATGGCGAATAAGTGTATTTCCCAAAATATTAATCTATTCTTTTAAGAAAAACATCCTCCACAAAGGGACCAAGAAGTGAAGTTGCATTACTAAATATCGTTTCTGTAGGAGATGAACAGTAAGTCAACTGTGTCATAGAGTTTCTTGGGGTGTAGTTTTTCCTTAGTTCCAGTGGTAGTTCACAGTTTGTAAAATAATATATTATTGAGGTTATTCTAAGCAGTCTTTGATGTGAAATGGTGACATTTCTTTGACTTCTTTGAAAAGATATATAAATAAAAGCTAAGCTCCTAAGGAAATGCTAAGCATTTTCTGTCATAAACCATAAAATAAATGTGTATTTGATCTAGAAGTTGAATTAATCAGGATTCTAATCAGTAAACCTTTGCGGATAAGGTGAAATGCAAACTGGAGCGAGACAGCACAAAGTCTCTGCTCAGTGAGTTTGCAGGTGCAGTCCAGTCCGGCTGTTTCTTCATTTTCCTGCTGACCAGGCATCAGTACTTTTTAATAAGACTCATTCATCTTCCCTTCATGCTCTCTCTGCTTACTTCTTTATTGGATCAGACTGCTGACGGCTATTATTCCCCGTGGAATCTATTTACTCACCATTTAGGTAATATTACACTCACTTTGTAACAGTGTGAAGCAGCGGGATAGTATATTGAGCCTGGCAACATGTTTTAATAGCTGGAGAACAGATAAGCATGTTACTGCTCTGGACTGCCTGGTACGTTCCTGGAGGCTAGATGAATAATTATGTGAGTGATTAAACAAAAATATGATCGTTTCAGTTGCAGTATTTATTAATGAACTGGGTTACTAATGTCTGGACGCTCCGGTTCAAATCAGGTGAAGCAGACAGCTGACGTGTTTTGTCGGGGTATTAGCATGCTGGGCATTTGTGTCAACATTTAAATGCAAGAAGGAGAGACAAAGACGCATAAAATGCATCAACAAACACAGTGAGTGCTTTGAGAAAAGAAGGTTGAATAGAGCCTTCGATGGCATTAGCATGCAACAATGTAAGCTTACATACTTAGCCTTTTCTTTATTGGATTTCTGCACAGTAAGCCTTTTTCATATTTAGCTACCCTTTCTTCTAGCTGAAAGTTCAAATATCGGAGGTAATGCCTCTCAGGTTTTTTGATAATGTGTTTGCCCACACTCTCACTTTCTTCTCCACATTCGTTCGCATTTCAGACAAAAGACTTGTTGAGTCTCAATACCCTGATTTAACCAGACTTCAACTGTTTGATTGATCTGATCTCGAAAACGCTGTCGTATCTCACCATTGTAGGCCGTAGAAAGCTGTCTGGTTTATATGCTATTGGTGTCAGCTGTAGCTGAAGGCAATGTGATGCATCAAAAATGCTCTGGGACTCATTACCAATTCTCCCTTCCAAAGAGGGATTAAATATTATTTATAGGGCAGGGGGTAGTCTTAAGTTCACTTCAATTGCTTCTGCCTCTGTTGTCAATCTAAATGATACGCTTACAGGCGTGAGGCCTTTATTGGAGACCAGGATGTATAAGAGAGTTTCAATTTTCCATTTCACTGCAGGAAGTCTGCATCATGAGCTGCAACCTAAATTACACCCAATGGGAACAAAACATGTATATTGACTTACAACATGCAAGTAGTTAGAATCCATCTTTTATATTCTGACCTGAAAGTAATCATCTGGCTTCCAGTAACTTTTAAAATTTACTTTAAGGTCCTCCTTCTTGTATACAAAGCCCTAAATGGAACCGCACCAAGTTACACTGCCAACTCTCTAATCAACTATGTTCCCCCAAGAACATTACGATCATCCACTACTGGTTTATTAAAATGTTCCCAGAAACATCCAAAAGAACATCGGGGATGCAGCCTTTTGCAATTATGCACCAAAGCTATGGAACACTTTACCTGCAGACATTAGGGAGGCAAGCTCGCTCAATATCTCCAAAAGTAAGCTAAAAACATATCTCTTACTTTAGCCTTTTAATAGTGATATTTTATATCTCTTCACTTTAGCCTTTTAATAGTGATATTTTATATCTCTTCACTTTAGCCTTTTAATAGTGATATTTTATATCTCTTCACTTTAGCCTTTTAATAGTGATATTTTATATCTCTTTACTTTAGCCTTTTGATGGTGATATTTTATACAATCTTTAATGCTACTACTTTATGCCACTTTAAACTCATTTAAATGCTTTTATTAAAGCTGCTATTTTATCTCTTAACTATTAGCCTTTTCCACTTTTACTAATGCTATTTTTAATGCTATTTACTATTTTTATTCTGCTATTTAATACTATTTTTAATGCTATTTTATTTCACATTTACATCAACATGATTATTGTACTGTAAATGCTCAGTTTAATTTTGTACTAATTTTTATGTTTTTGCTGTGAAGCACTTTGAGCTGCAATTCTTGTATGAAAGGTGCTATACAAATAAAGCTTATTATAGTATTATATTATCTGAATATGACTGTTGGTTGTTTTCCAATTTAGTGAAACATAAGTTTAACAACAAGATATTAAGAGCTGCTTGCAAATTAAAGACAACCACCCACAAACAAGAAACACCCCTAAAGGTTGTGTTACATATTCATCTCCAACAGAGTCACGTAAAGCAGTGTTTTTATCATTCTTTCCTTTTTTTGGTAGCACTACCCCATCTTATTCATTCGTCTGAGGTTATGGTGCACTAAAACACACTCCACTGCCTCCACTGACCCTGTCCAGCACCATAGATCTACATTACAGACCTGGTCCTGCACAGGCTGTCCATATGACTGATTCTGCTGTGTGCCTCTCTTCACAAGGGCACAACTCTGAGTTCTTGTAAAGTTTTCGGAGGGTGGCGGTGCAGTAATGTGTTACGGTTAAGCCGTAACTCACAACTTTCCATTTGTTTGTGAAGACCCTTTAATTAGTCCGTGAAACTTCTTCAATTAGGAAAATAATCTTGGCGACGGCATCGTTTTTAGAGATAAACTCGCTGTGATCAATGAAACGCTGATAAATGCCTTTGCTGTTGTATCTAAACATTCAAAGTTCCTTTGTGTCATCTTAACAGTCGATATGTTGCAGCGACTGAACGATAAGAACAGCGATGTCCTTCAGTACATCCAAGTGGCACTGATGTTAACCGTGTGATCTTCTGATCACTACATCTCCGGCACCCATATTCATTTAGTGTGTCTGTTTGGATGCTGCTCTGGCAAGCAGCAGCATGGGATTTAAAAGGCTTCTCTTTCATTAGCGATTCTGCTCGTCACTTAGCTACCCATCTCAGGATTTGTGCATCCGTCACCCGCTTTCTCGTTAGGGTCCAAATCCTTTGTCACAGGACCATGGCTTTACGAGCAAGTATCCTGTTCGGCTTTTTTGGATGTTGATTTAATGGCGGCAGAGGATATTGATGGGCTGTACGCAGAGTCTGTCAGAATTAATTTAAGTCGCGGGTCTTTTGATGTCTCCTCCCGCTGACGAGGTGTGGAGTTATTACCTCCTCGTCACGGGCTGCCCCTCTCTCACGTCTTCGCTCTGCCCCTCTGTCTCTCCATCTGTCTGTCCTTATCAATGTGTCTGCTGTCAGAGAGGGTGCGAACGAAGGGGGAGGAAAACATCTCAATACAAAGTAGCCTTCAAAATCTCAGCTCCACTAAAAGCAATTCCAGCATGACGGCAGCAAGGCTGAGCTGTACTGTATCAAAGGTGTCAGTTGAGTGCTTGACACAAGCCGTTGGATTTCTGATGGGGTTATTTCCTAAAGACTTACTTGACAGCGGTTGTTTTCGCCGTAACATTTACAGCCCAACTGGCCCCAAACACAGGATTTTTAGAAGGTACTGGGAGATAGACAGTACGGGAGGGCTGGTTCATACTTTTCCTCTCCGACTTACTTTTTTCTTGGCATACTTATCATGTCAACCAGAAACGCTGGTAAACAAGGTTTCTGGCTATTTTTCTCAAAGGCCTTGTAAGGACATTGTCTGTGTATTTGACGTTCATGGAAAGTGAACCTTTGCAACATCTATTCCCTCAATACAAAACATTGGTTTGCAACATTTTGGGAATTGAAAACAAAAAGGATTTCTTTTGGTCAAGATTCGATTCGATTTTAAAAGTTTTTTCCAGCACCGACGGCTAGGACATTCTTTGAATCTACGTGTGTAAAGACGCGTGCAAGTCGGCGGACGTGGAGAGAGAAGAAATACTGGGAGAATCGCCAATCCTGCTTTTATTGATGATCGAAATCAAAAACTCATTTGGACACTCCTAAGTGAATTCTGTACAAGTTATTTTGTTGTGTCTCGTCAGTTATGTTAAATGTATTCATGTTCATGTTTAGTGTTTAGGTCAGGCTGTTGTTTAGTTTCATGTTAGTCTGTGGTTGTCATGTGCACTTTGTGTAGTTAGATTCACTCATGTCTTGTCTCGTCGTGCACTTCCTGTTTTGTTTTGAAATGTTCCCTTCCCCTTGTGTCATGTCTTGTTTTACTTCCTTCCTTGGTGTGATTGTTTCCACCTGTGCCCTCTCACCTCATGTTTAAATAGTCCACCCCCCCCCCCCTTGCCTTGTGCCAGTTCGTACTTGTTCATGTGTCGTGAGTCTCATCAATTGATCAGGTCAGGTGTGGTCAGGTGTGGTCAAGGTGTGGTCAGGTTTGGTCAATGTTTGGTCAGGTGTGGTCAGGTGTGGTCAGGTGTGGTCAAGGTTTGGTCAGGTTTGGTCAGGTTTGGTCAAGTTTTGGTCAGGTTTGGTCAGGTTTGGTCAAGGTTTGGTCAGGTGTGGTCAGGTGTGGTCAGGTTTGGTCAATGTTTGGTCAGGTGTGGTCAGGTGTGGTCAGGTTTGGTCAGGTTTGGTCAAGGTTTGGTCAGGTGTGGTCAGGTGTGGTCAGGTTTGGTCAGGTTTGGTCAAGGTGTGGTCAGGTTTGGTCAGGTTTGGTCAAGGTTTGGTCAGGTGTGGTCAGGTGTGGTCAGGTTTGGTCCAGGTGTGGTCAGGTTTGGTCAGGTTTGGTCAGGTTTAGCTTTTTCCATGTGAGCGCTATTGTTTAGTACTTTGTTTGCAGTAAAGTATTTTATTTTGTTACTTTACATCCGTCTCGAAGTCATGCTTTTGAGTTCTTGTGACTGAGCTCCCTAAGATCTTTTTGTTTCATCTCTTGCCTTACATACAGTAAGCAAAGGGACTGAACATGCGTCGTATGGTGTTTAGTGTAATCTTACTGAACACCATTAAACTTACCGTTGTCCATCATACCGGAGGAAGAGACAGGAAGAAGGGAAATGAAAGTCTAGGGGAGTGTTCAGGATGACTTGGCTGTCCTCGCGATGATGAATTGACATTGATTAACTCAAATTAAGACGTTGACGCCCGGCATTCAGTTTGCCACTTCCATTTTGCTAAAGGCCGACGATGTCTGGTAATTCTTTCACACTGTGAAACATAAGTTTGTTGTTTAAGCACCACAGTACTTTTCAGTGCTTATTAAATACAATATCTCTAAACTAAAGTTATTAAATATGGATATTTCGATAGCAGTGGTTTCTGACATGATATATTAAACTCTATAATACTCTGTATATGTATATATTGCTTTAAAACAAAATAAAACCCAAAGTAGGCCTTTTTAATAAGTGATATTTTACAAATATCTATCTATTTTTTCCCCTGTTAAAGGGTCTTTAATAGAAATTCTTTTCATTAACTAAATCAAGGGTGTCATTTGCCGTACAGATTGTAAAGCCCCCTGAAGGAAATTTGTGATTTGTGATATCGGTCCATAACACATAAAGAAAATGCAAAAAGAAAATCTTAGTTTTATTGCAGGTGATAGAAATGTGTCTAATTAACCTTTATAGACCGCTCTTAATCTTGTGGTTGTTAAGTCTTGTAATTAATGGTGTAATTAGGAATTGATTTGTGATCAAATGTGTATGTAGTGAGGCTGCGTTTACATCCCTGCTGACACCTCAGCTATGTTTTTCACTATTTCCCAGCACATCATGACCGTAAACCTGCAGAGAGAATGTAGAGGGATTATTTTTAAAGAGATGTAAAATTAAATACGGTCCGACATATTCATACTAAGCAGCTATAGGTTTTCTTGACATACTGTATTTCCCTCCCAGTAAAGGCTGTTGGTCGTCACTGATGTGTGGCCTTAATGAGATGCCGTAGTGATGATGGTGCATTTAAAAGATAACACTTTCATTAAGCTTAAATAAATCAATTTAGGAAGGCAAAATTAAAATTACCCATCTATGAACAATTTGCGGCAGTTGCGTATTAGCAATCTGTAATTAAAGTGAAATGTAAAACCAGTTAGTCATGGCTCATTAAAGGCAAGAAAACCAGCTTGAAACTTTAGTTCAAGGAGGGTTCAGAAGTTCAGAGCGAATACGAGTGTCTAAATACTAAATATAGGCACAGGAGAGGGCATGGCTTTTCAAGCAGCAGTTTTTTTGATCAGGCGAAGTGAAGATGATTTGCTGTGATCTTGACGCAGACTTGGCCAAGCAAGCTTGATGATTTTCTTTCTCCGAGAAAGTGTGAAGCCGTGTTTAATTCCTTTAATGCTCTCTAGTAACTACATCTAATCCTGCACTCTTAATTTAAAAAAAAAAGACTTGCTTCTCACGGACCACTGACTGCTTATCCCTTAAAGCCATTCCTTCCTGATGAAATATTAAACACGCTGTAAACAGAGTGGACCCCTGTCTGTCTTTTGGTCGTAACAGGGAAAGAAAGACTCTGTTGAGTGTAAGCATGGAAAGGGCATTTGCTTATTTGTAATACCCAGGGCACCACTCTGACCATCCATGCTGGAAGGACGAAAACTGGGCAATAAAATGCAAGGACATTGGGGCCCCCTCCACCACTCACCCATCATCCTGCTCTCCCCTCCCCGCTCACAATGAGGAGGGAAATGATGCGTTAAACACGGTGGAGCCACTCATTCTATAAAACAGCGGCATGAAGGAGAGGAGATACTGCCAGTAAAAAAAGAAAAAAAAGAAATGCAGAAATGACAAGTTGTTATTCACAGTGCTCAGACCCTGTGCCTGTTGTTTTATGACTATGAGCTCTGCAATGATGAATCTGCCCACAAATCTCTCCACTGAGCAGAGGTAGACTACAATCAACGGGTCAAACAAAACTACAAAATGGACATGAGGAAAGCAATTGCTGAAAACAACATCCCCCTTGACACACAGTTGTTGAATGCAGGTATAAGTCATTTTCTGCTTGGCCTACACCACCACGCGGTGCTCTTAAAGGATTCAACTGTGTAAGCAAGTGGTCATAGTCTCCAAAAGAAGCTAAAGGCACCGGGGAAATACAATAATATCAAGTTAGAATGTGTGCTGCGAGGGTTAATCTTTTTGCTCTGTGGACTCTGTAAAAGGATCTCCGGAAGCAGCAGGTTTATTGTAGAAATCTCTCTCTCGCACACACACAAACACACAAACACATATATGCACAAATACTCACACTGTGTAGAGGAAGCACAGCTGAAATGGAAGAGATTGAAGCAAAAATTGAATTGCTAAAACCTTATTTGTCAGCGAAGAAAGAACAGAGGAGGTGGAAGTAGAAAAGAAGTGCAGCACCAGAGACGCTGACATTCTTCTTCTCCTTGTCTTATTTTAATTGCTTTCTGCTTCCTTTTAGTTTTCCCACTGGCAGATAACAGTCACTTCTCCTTCTTTTGCACGATTCTGAAATATGTATGTCTGTAAAATGTCTGTTGCAGAGCAAAACGACGATGTTTATGTAAGCCATTTAAACTTTTTCTTTTTAAAATGACATGTAAAATGCTTCTCATTGGCAATGAAGCTTCTTATTGTGGTTAGGGTGTTAATTAAATGTCCTTTTATTCTACAACAATTAAGTGAAACTCAGTTACTGGAGATGTTTTGAAGATCTGTATCGGGGTGGATCCGGAAATCTTTTTAAAGAATCGGTATCTCCTAAAATAAAACCGATGAAAATCTTTCTTTAAGTGAACTTCAGTGTGTGTTCTCCACTTCAGCCTGCAAGTGTTACTACATCCAGTGTCTACAGTGTGAGCATCAGCGTACAGTGAACATTAGAATGTGTGTGAATGTAATTTTAAGCACCTGTGAGTTGTAACACCAGGGTTGGGAATATAACTTCAGACTCTGTCTTTCAGGACATTCAGGTAACAGCTTCTCATTTCTAGCCGACACTTTTAACTGTTCAAATGATAAAAGTCCCAAAACATCATATCCGCTGTCGCTAATTAGCATTAATTCTGTAAGTAACTTGCTGTCTGTTTGTCTGGTTCAAAACTGTTCAACACTTGACACAACATGTGGGTTAGATTGTTCCTGCAGAATAGCGTTTTTTTATATTGTCAGCCAACATCAGGTAGTCCTTTGTCTTTTGCTGTCAAAAGCGCTATTCCTAGTTGCCCTTAGGACAAAGTAATAAAGATCTGTGTCATGCTGTCAATCTGTGCTCTGCACTGTTTTTGCCCAAGGGCCCCTAAAGTCGTCATTCAGCTGTGAACAGACAGCGTTATTAAAATGTTGCACCAACACACCAGGGCAGCTGATGAACCTGGTCATGGCTGAAAGCCTGTGCACAATCACAGCACATATTCCTTCATTGTGTGCATCCTCCACTTCAGTAGATGCAACATTTAGGATACAAAAAAAACCAACAACCTGGTGACCAGATGCCAAAATGTCCAAAATGAATCCAAACTCATGGTACTAATATCTAGACGTTTTCATTTGAGAGAACTGTGAGTCAGTTCGGATAGATTGTCTGCCGCTTCCGCCCAGGACAGGTACATGAAAGCTCGGCTGTTTGTTGTGCAGACAGCGATAGCGTCAGGGTCTATTGATTCAGCAGCCAGCTCGACGCATAATCAAAGCCCATCCCAGAGGCAGCAGCGTCACTGCTCCACTGCACTCCAATCATATTTACGCTTGATCACATCCCAAAGAGCTTGTCACCTTAGTGTTTTGTGACACTTAAACCCCATATATATACACCCCCAACTTGTAAAATGGAAGTTGCCCTTCTTCTCCTCTTCAGGTAAACTGCAGGCTCCGGTGCCCTCTGAATGAGATGTTTCACACCGCCACCATGAAGCGATGTTAATTGCATTATCCCACTAACCCAAGTAGAGAAAACATGGAACACACCTGGTCAATGTAAGTGTAGTTAGGGCGTGTGGATAAGAAGCCTTAAGGTTAGCATCTGTTTTAAACCACAAGCAAGAATCAGCAGCGTATGTGCGGGAATGCTGAACACACACAACCCTGTAACGCACCTGCAGGGAGCGGACAGTGGACGCGGGATTGTTTGCGTTACGGTGTCATGGGGTGAGACAGGCCTGTAAATAAGCAGTGCCTTGGGGGATTATCAAACACTCAGATGTTGTGGATGTTGACAAAGATCATAAACATGAGATCATGCAATAGCTCTACTTCCAACAAACCCCCCCCCCCCCCCCCCCCCCCCCACACTCCTCTATATATCCTCTTGTGACCGTCCTTAGTATGACCATCATAACTTGTTTATCGTATGTGTGAAATGAGGCTTTGATGTGCTATGCAGTGAAGTTAAGTTGTTCTAAACTGTATATGATTAATTATTAAAGAGTGTTTTCTGCTCCATCATAGTAAAATGATAAATAATGAACGTTGCATTATACTGCACACTGTGGGCCTTCACATGTAATAGTATGCATGTCCTGGATGCATATATTTCTTTGTTGTTTGCCAGACTGTAAACATGAATGCATGTCGTCAGGGGAAATGGAAATATCACCTATATAGTAGAGGCTGAGATAACAAGATTTGTTGAGAGTTAGCTCAAGCTGTCTGGAGTGTTCAGAGTCAGTGAGCTCCAACCAATGGAAAGTCCTCAGAGACAAAGCAGTATCTCTCTCCTGTCTATCCAACTGCCCTTGACTGGCATTATTTGTTAGCTTCTGGTCGTCTCAGTCTATCCATTCTCAACTCTTCCTTGCCTTTTGTAGTCCATTCGTTCATATTTCCGCTGCCTTGTCTCCGATCTCACGAGGTATAAGCTTGAGGAGTAGTTCAAAAAGTTTCTCAAAGTTTTTCTCCATCTTAAGCATAAAGAAAGATTCATTGTGTCATTTGGTAAGTCGTGATTATGATTTGTGTTTGGACTGTGGACATTTGCAGTTTTTTCTAACTTAGGCAAATGCAGCCCGTTGGCTCAGAAAATGTCAATGAAGCGGTGGCACCGCTGTGAAATGGAGCGTGTCACATACAGGCTTGACCCTGGAAAAGTAATTGATTGATAGATGGTCGGATGGATTAATGGCAGACAGCATTCCACCAGAGACCGGCTGGCAAAAAGACATATCCGGTAAACTGTGTACGAATCGCCATTCTAGCCAACGTGCCCCTTCCTGTCAACCTGCATCTGTCTGGTGGGGCGCGTGATTGATGACAGCTGTCAGTCTGCTATCCGCTCCACCTCGTCACCCCCTGCTAGATGCAACTTCTGCCGTGGCAAGAGTCCATCTCCCTCTCCTGGCAGGTTTGACAGAGTAGAGCCACATCGAAAGTAGGTCTCCCAGTCAACAACAGCTGCCCTGTCTTTTCCCCTCAGAAAACCCCCCCGTGCCTGAGAACTAGGTGTGGGGGTTGGCAAGGATGACGTGGGTAAATTTGGATTTCTAGGACAAGTATAACATTTGGACATGCCTTAACAGCCACCGCACCATAGGAAGAAGCGAGCACCTCACCGCCTGAATTGGGGGTTTAGCTGCTAGAACCGAAAGGAGACAGTGAGACGGAAAAGAAAGAAAAAGTCAGACAGGTAATGTCAAGTGAAAAGCAGAGCTGCTCATCATCACACACCAAACTTGGTTTTGCTCTAAGTAAACCTTTCAAGATGACGGCTGAAAGACTTTGAATGTCATTAATTAATTAGTCTAAATAAGATCACAGGCCTCAACATTCACATCAAAGAAAGTAGCTTTACTTTCATTTTGCTAGCAGCGCCAGGGTGCAGGGTGCAGGATGCAGCGGCGTGGGAAGGGTTATGCTTTTCTTGCTAGTGGAGTTAAAACTTTCAGAAGGGAATTGCAGAAAGACATAGGAGTCAACAATTCCGGCTGTATATTAAAGGCACAAATGTGTCGTAAAGAGTGCAGATTCACTGCGTTACATCTTTAATCAGGCACCAGGAGCAGGTGAAATGAACCCTGACCTGGATGATGAACATGAACACATTTTATATATAACTCAGGAGGTCTTTGCTTACTCTGCATTTTATATACTTTTTCAATTATTATTCATTTTCTCAGCATTTGCATTCCCACTAGGAAAATGACATATGCTCTTCCTAATAACAATCTTTATCACATACCTTTAAAATGTTGCAGGTATGAATCATGGCGCTTAGGTTTTACCATCTGTTCAACCTCATCAGCTACTTTGGCTGCCAGCTGCCCATTGGCTGAGAGCCACAGCGACACTATTAAGAGCTTAAGAAATAACTGTACGACATCATGCTATATACTGTATCATAGAAACTGTACACCTGAACATACTGATGCTACGTACAGCGACCTTTCTTAGAGCACAACTTGAATACATATGAGCGATGATGTGAAGGCGACAGTGTCACTCAGAAGTGTTGTTGCTCATAACTGTAACGCATCAATGAACTTGATGATTCATGAAATTGATGATTGATGATTAGCCATAAAATATCTCCTCCATAAAATCCATTCCTAACAGACTGCTACAAGGCCAGACTGTATCATTAATCGTTAATCTTCCAGTCTATCAATAACTCATGACCTTCCAACTGTGTGCAGACAACTTCCATTATGTAGCCTTTTATATGTTCACATGACATGAAGCTAACCTAACATCATATAAATGTGTAAGGCTTGTCGCTTTAAATAGATCAAACAATGGAAAGCCCAACATGGCAATTCATTTAGTAACTATTGTACACTCTGAGTATTTCCAACACCTACCAAACTGCATCACTGTATTTGTTTTTCTTCTTCCTATAAAGACTTAAAGCTGTTTCCACAGGATCAGCGGTGAAACAGCTCTGCGCTGGCTGTGCCGATGTGTTCCTGTAGAGAGAGCGATGCCGCCCGACGACACGCACCGCTCGAAATTGCAACTGAGCGCAAGCTCAAACAAAATATCACCTTTGACCTCGATTGCCGCTGACCATTCAAAGCGCAGCCAATGAGACAACAGCTGTGTGAAGCCGAGCCGGGGAGGTAACCATAGGAACAAAACTAACTAGCTGCCTTCACTGCGAGGCTCCGCGCACGACCTCGCGGTGAGAACATTTCCTGTCATGTGAAGGCAGCTTAAGGCTGTGCTAGGAAGGATGCACTCATGAAGAGCCATCTCAGCAGCACACACCATAAAGAAGCAGTGAATGGTGTCTTATCCCTATTGATTCAGACTTCGTAGATTGACTCTATTTTTCCTAATTTAATTCCATGGACAGTGGCAAGAAATCAATTTCACGCACAGAAAGCGGTAACACCTAAAAGCAGACAGGAAAATTGAGTCTTCTCTCGAAATGTGTTTTATTACAGGGTTGAAATTGCAAAACAATACTAATAATAATAAGAATAATAATAATAGAATCTAACTTTCTCAAGCTTTGTTCTGGATCTTGAATGTACGTGGTGTAAAATGAATGAATGAATAAAACTAATTGAATATGTGTAGGTCTCTGAACTACAGTGTTAACACCTCATTAGCTTAATTGTCAGATTTAGAAGGTCAAAAGTGTTATTTCAATATTGCCGTTTCCTCTTCAGCATGTTAACAAGGAGCTTAGCATCATCAACGCATCACGAGAAACAGGTAAGAAACCAGCGAGGATGAAAAGTCAATCTTAAGTTTGTCAGTTTCAGTGCTGCGCAGTTCACCGTCAAACATAGTGACAGTTATGTTTCCTGTGACGCGAAACAGCCGTACTCAGGGCGAAATCCAAAATTAACTGAGTACATCTACTTTTCATAAAGTCAAAACAAACTCATAAAGCAAATTATCTCCAGGCCTCCAGCCGTGATGCTCTATATATACCTGAGCCCCATGGACTCAGTGGTGAGCAGCAGATATGGTCACGTGCGCGCGTTCCCTCTTGTGACTTTTTTCCGCGAGGGGATTAAAACCATAAATATGGTCGAGGGAATCCAATAACCATGTGCAGTGAAGGGAGAATATGCATCATCTACACCTCGCAAACACCAAATGTCAGCAAGCATAGCTGCAGCTGTAACCTTGACAATGACAATAATGGCTATTAAAATGGAAATAATAACGGCTTTACCCTGCGGGATTACCATGTCTGATCTGCCTGTGCAACACTGTTACAGTCATCAGTAGCTGGAATCATAAACCTTATTACCATGTGATCATAACACCAGCGCAACCTGAGATTGATTACCTCGTAAACAGTTTACTGAGGATGATATTGAGTTTCAACAAAGGCTACTGCCGTTTCCAATAACCTACTTCTAGTGTGATATTGTACTTATATTCTGTGTGCAGCTTTATTACACAGATATTGTTTAACTCTGGTCAAAGACACGTAACAACAACATACATCGTTTTGATTAAAACAAAAAACAAAGAAAGAAAGGTGTAGTTCGCTGCAAATAACATGGATGTAGAATTGGTCTTGAGATAAATGAGAATGCATTGCTTATTGATATGATGTCATGTTAAACCAGTTAGCAGGACTGATCTTTAGCATCAAGGTCGGTGCCTTGAACTGCTACTTTGATTTGAACCAGACAATTTGGCCTCAAGGTCTCTGAATAGTAATGTTGGACTATTATTCCCTGCACGCCAGGTTGTGCTAAATGAATGTCTGCAGTGTGAATAAACTGAACACCACAAAATATTATTCGCATTCAACTGAACTCCTTAATGCCAAAGTGTAGTTTGATTGATTGGGCTCATGATATTTGGTGTGTGTGTGTGTGTGTGTGTGTGTGTGTGTGTGTGTGTGTGTGTGTGTGTGTGTGTGTGTGTGTGTGTGTGTGTGTGAAGAGCCCTGTGCTAACAAAGCAACTACAGTGCACCTGAGTGGCAAAACGGATGATATTCCTGCATCCATTTCTGCGGTGTGTTCACTGAGAAGTGCACGCTTAGCGCTCCGAGCGCACAAATGTAGGTCTGTTGAGGACAAGGCTAAGAATGCACGAGCGGGGATACGGGGAGCTCGTGGCAGACTTTCCGGTCAAATCAATACAAATGAAGATGTCTTATTGAAATATGGCGACGGGGCCCCTGCTTCTTTCCTGTTGCGGCTCAGCTAACGGATCAATCTGACGGGGGTTGTGTGCGAGGCGGGTCAACAAACACAAGTCACTTAAGCATAAAAGCTGATGCTGGTGTTCCATCCCAGAGATTTGTCCATTTCATAGCTCCCTCACTCACAGATCTTAGGTGATTGGACATAAAGCCTTCCCCTCTTTATACCTTGTTATTTACACTCAGTAATTCTGCTAGATCTCCAGGGGCGGGAGGAAAGGAGGGAGTGTGTGTTTGTTTGGGTGTAAAGGGATTTAAGTTTCAGTAGAACAAACAAAGACTGAATCCCGCACATGTTTAATTAGGTGCATCAGCTTTAATGGAAGTTAATATTAAAGCTTATATCAGTTTGAATTTGGATTAGACGTATTATCACGAGAGGATGCAGTGCGGCAATCAATGGGAAAATCAGTGTTGGAGGTAATTACAAGCGCAACATATCACAGTGCTGTTAGCTGGGAGAAGTGCAGAGCTGGCATTTCATTTATAGCTTTTCATTGTCTCAGTTAAAGTAAATATTGTTCAATTAGAATTCCAAGTACGCCTATTAAAGGAAGGGAACACCTCGTTTCTTAAATTAAATAAGTTGTTGTTTGGTTCAGATAGTCTAATCGGTTTTTGCGAGCATGAACACACAAATCACATCGCATCAGTTTACAGATTAAAACTGCTCCACTGATATCCTTTGAATGCGCTAAATGAATAACAAGTGTAGGTTAATTTGTTCATTCTGCTCTTTAGTGGATCAAATGTGTTGTTGTGTTTAGCTTTTGCCGTGTGCTTTTATTGTCGCTATTGTACGACGAGAACATTTCCCTGCGGGGAGCAATACATTAAAGGTTATCTCCTCTAATCTCCTCGAGTTTCATACAGTTGTGTGTCTGAATGTAGATGAAAAGAGAGTTTGCTATAGTATGTTGAATGTATATCAAACTGCAAAATGAACTGTACTTTAAGCCACATTAATATCTAACTGCTATTGAAGCTCTTGAATCTGTGAATCCTGTAGAATTTAGTCAAATGAATGTCTTTTTGCAAAGGACCCTCCGATGTAAAGCTGCAATATTGTTATATTATCAATCGGTCACATTACTGTGTGTAACGTGATTGCATTACTAGAGAGATGATCACCTGACTCTACAGTCCCCCTTAGCTCCAGTGTTTTAGCTCGTTTATTTTGTTTGTCAGTTGATGTGTGTCTGCTGAATGTGTGTGAGTTGTTTGTTAATATAGTAAATATTCCAATAGTATCACATGATAATGAAATGAAATGTTTTCATGCAGCTTTAAAAAGGTGGAGGGTGCAGTGACCTCGTCGTTTTCCCTCCAGTAAAAATGTTACATGTATGTTGTTCACGTTGTCTTTTGCTTTTCTATAATGTGTTGCTGATGCACATTAGAGCCTTTAGTGTAGCGGCTGTTGTTTTAATATAGAAGGATAAAGTTCTTATAATTATCCTAAAGGTAGCCTATATTTTAGACATGTATTTTGTAAATATTTTATCTATTTTTATCAGTTATTTCAAAAGAAAGATGCACATGTATGTCAGGATTACATACCGTGGAATACTGCTTGATAGCTAACAGTTAACAGATTAGAGCTGAGGCGAATTATGTGTGTTTCATAAATTATTAATAAATAATACACACACCAATGCCTATAGACAAAGCTCATAATGGATGTAAAATTGTAGGACCAGCGCAGTTTGTGCTCAAATGCTGACAATATGACCAACATTGTTGTATTTTATCTCGACTAAATCGTGCTAAATACAAGCGGTTTACAATTCAGAATAGAGCTTATCTTCTAAAACAAATGTGTTGCACAGAGCAGAAACATGCTACAGAAGGTGTCGCATCACAGCGTGGAAGGCAGGACGAGCTTTGTTCTGGCTCTCAGAAAGCTGCAGAACATGTGCACTAATGCAGACAGTTTTCTCCGAGTGTAAGAGCAACACACAAAGCTAAAAACCAGTGTTATCCCACTTTTAAGCCCTTGTCAACTAGAGACAAGCAATACTCCATCAAGCTTCAGGGAATTGTAATACTCCCACACAGACTGTGCAGTATTGAATAACAGCCTGATTTAAGTGCCCATCACTGTCCTAATTGGTTTCCTCTGGCTCCGTGTCTACTCTGCGTTCTCAATCGCTCTCTAACATTCTGACCATCTCTGTATCTGTCCTTCTCCCCGAGGCCTCGCACACATCTCTCCCTGCTCCGTTCTCCCGTACGCTACTTTCCCCCGGCTTAGTCTTATATCTCGCTGGCTTGCCCTCCCTCTACAATGACTTTGATTAAAGCGGAGAACCACTTGCATTGATCAGTCGCCATTCAGCCGTGTTTGACCACACAACTGATGTTGTTCAAACCTAACCTGTGCAACTACCCACGTCCATAGAAGGAGAAGTTCTGCGTGTTAGTGTACTCTCTTTGACATATCGGTTTGACACCGCTGCCAGATCAGTATAGGGTTCTGCTTTCCTGCGGTGACATTATATCCTTTTAAGACACGTGTGTCACCTCTGTGTGGGTGGAAAAGGTGTGCTGTAACATTGTACCGCCACCTTGTATTTTGGTGGTATATAGATACATTTTAATAAAAAGGAAAAGTACTGATTTCCCTGGCTCCATACACATACCTTTATTCCCTCAGAAAATGAGAAACATTGTCAAACCATACCTTAAATATAACAATACCTAAATTAAAGTGTGATATGTGTGTGTGTAACATAGCACATCCCAGCATGCGTGATGCAAGGCGACCGGGGACTCACCTGCAGTTCAGCGTCGGACTCACATTGGACAGTAGACACCGTGTCACCACTGTGTGTGCCGAGGCAGCGTGACATACAGTGTGGAACAGAGAAACAAAGCTCACTCAAGTGTAACGGAAAAAATAAACTTCAAATAAACTTTCTGTGTCCCAAAAGTCAGCCTGCCCTTCATCGTCACTGGAGCAGCTGCAGGCTTTGCTGAAATAACTACAGCAGGATAAGTTATAATAACTTGAGGTACCGTTTAAAGGTAACATATATTTCTCAGCTATTACTTCTATCTTTCTTCGCAGTAGCTTCAGCAGTTGTCTGTAGCTGCCGGCATCCTGAGGGCTCTTCCTTTGGCATTGTCTTCCTCACTTGTGTGCATTTGCAATCCCATGTCTTGTGATTGTATTTTGATTTCTGGCAATGGCTCTTTACCGTGATTGCTCCAGATTGAATGTGTTGAAATACGTAAATCATACACTTATAGTGGCGTACACTTGGAGTTATGATTAACTGTTATTTACAATATTAATTGGTGAAAATGTCCGTCACAATTTCCCAGAGCCTTCCAACAGTCCAAAGAGGAACAAAAACACAGCAAATATTCACATTTGATAAATTAAGTAACAATAGGTAGTGCTACTTAGACCTATAGCGTGGATCTATAACCCATTCACCTTGGTCTAGTTTGCAATGCATCCCAAAAGCAATCAAAAATACAACATATTAACATTTCCCACAAACGCTAAGTTATGAAACCTGGTTTCAAATGAACTGTTGCCCCAGATAGGAAATAATGAATGTCCTAATAAAGTGTGCTTAGTCCACATGCTTACAGAGACTCTCAGTGCTTCCTGTGGGTATCAGGTGATTGACAGGAAGTAGAGCATAACATCATGTGTGTAATGATGTAAAAAAACGAGCACAATATAAAACAGCTCCAAACCCAAATGTAGACTCAGTGTTTGCTGTGATGGATTATTTCACTCCAGCGGAAGTTGTTTTTGTTACTGTACAAGAATGAATGGCAGCAAATGGAGAAAAACAAGCTGTGCCACATTAAGATGAATATATGCAGGTGACAGTGGGGAAAATAAGGACAGGTGCAGCTTCTCTTGAACTTAGTATCGCACTCATTTTAATAGTATGAGGATGAAATAAAGGGGAAATAAACATGTTGAAACAATGCATAATTATAGCTATTAAGATGTTATAACATAATTAAAAATGCAATTTACTGAGCGAGAACTGTGCAGGATATTATCAAAAAGGATAAAAGATATGGAATATGCATACGGGAATATGCTTTTGCATTTGCACACGTCCTACTGTAAGATCAAGAACTAACCACTTCTCACATCTTGACCGACTTTTTTAATAATTGTGCGATCACAAATATGAAATCTTTGTTGTAAAGCCAGAACAAAACAATGATGTATATCCAGGGGTGCACTGGGACATAAAAGCAGCAACACATGCGCCACAGGAATCTGAGGCTACATTGTGCCTGACGGGCTTATTATGAAGCATATTGTCCTAACAACACAGTGTGCATTTAAATACTGCAGAGCTTTAAAAACAGGCATTTGTGCAAAACTGTCTCAATTACAATTAATCAAAACACAACAAAGCTACTTGAATGTATTATTGGGTAGATTAACATTGCATCATAATGTATGTTCTGCACATATGAGCATATATCTGTAATATAATTGTTGGATTAGAACATAAAATGGTAATAATAAAGTACAACTACCTGAAACCTGAGTACCTGCTGGAGTAGCAGATGTATATTCCACAACTGGTGAACTGGGACACCTCAGCCTTGACAGATTATTATTATTATTATTACTAATAAAGCACATTTTAAAGCACAACTTACGACCAAAGCAATGATGAAAACAATGCAACCACTGAGCACCAGACCCCTGCACAGGCCATGACCATGACAACTAATAATGGCCTGTGTGACATCGTGGAGAGCCTCAGCAGTATCTGTAGCGCAGTTTATGGGGACAGCACACAATAACACATTTGAGTAATGTCAACCCTGACTATAATACATCACACTTTCTCACATTCAGGTAAATAACATTGTATTTTATACATAACAAGCAGAGAGAGAGAGAAGGGGGTGTTTTTGACTCACCTAGTGCCTATTTTCAGTCCATCACGGTGGAAAGGTGTTCCAAAACCACCTCATATTTCCCCCTGGATTTGAGGACTTCCACCAACAGACAACTCCATGTAAGTGTCCAATTCTCTCCTGTGCACAGTTGTCCTAACTCCATGCTCCTTTTCTATCTGGGCTGAGGTCCAGTTTCTGAGTTTCTGTTCCCAGTCGGTCATTTGAAGCAGCTGTACAAGTCCAGAAATCCAACTTCTGCAGCCGCTAGCTAAAAACAAAAACAAAGAATCCAACAAAAAACACAGCAAAGCATAACTTGAAAACTTACTAACTTCTCCAGCTATTTCCTTCTCACAGCTAACTGTCTGTGGTTTCATTGTAGGGAAGCTGCAGTAGCTCCTCTTCACTTGTTGCTCTTCCCCAGAGAGTTAAAGCCATCCAGTTTCACGGCAGCATGAAGCCCCTAATGAAGAAATATCCACTTCACCTGGCTTCACTTCAGTGGGCTTGACATGCAGCAGGTCTTCAGGATGTTGGCTGGTTGGTCCGTCCTTCCATGGGTCCGTTCAGGATTCTCTGGATTGCTCTGGCCCAGGTTTGCTAGGTTTTAAAACAATTATTTGATAATATCAACAAAAAAAAGTAATGGCTGGATTTTTCTGAAAGGTGCTGTGGTTATTCTTAGCGGCAAAGAAAATACAGCGACCTCGACGTTTTCTATAATGTGTTGCTAATGCACATTAGAGCCTTTAGTGTAGGGGTTGTTGTTTTAATATTGAAGGATAAAGTTCTTATAATTATCCTAAAGGTAGCCTATATTTTAGACATGCATTTTGTAAATATCTTATCTATTTTTATCAGTTATTTAAAAAGAAGGATGCACATGCATGTCAGGATTACATACCGTGGAATACTGCTTGATGAACAGTTAACAGATTAGAGTTGAGGTGAATTATGTAAGAAAGATAGTGTGTTTCAGAATCAAATTAATAAATAATGCACACACACCGATGCCTATAGACAAAGCTCATAATGGATGTCAAATTAAACAGACGTGTGAAGCAGCAAAAAGATGCACGATGAGTGGAGGTTGTAATCTGCGTCGAACAACGAATGCAGGCATTCAGCAAAATAATTCATACAGCTGGATTTTACGACGGTGTACACACACTTAGATGGCAGCCTGCGTGTCTTGTGGGGATGTGTTCAGCAGTGCTGCCGGCCGTAATATGACTGTAATATTCTGCAGCAGACAAAACACCAGCCTCAGATTGAAACGTTGCATATAAATTGGGATTACCCACGATCGCATTCACATTGAGTTCAATGAAGTCGCATGCTCCGTGACTCGGTGTGTGAGGATTTCCTGCTGGCTTTGACGTCGACATATACTCTTAATGTAGTATCGGGCCTTCGTGTCACATTTCGTAAATATTGCCAAATTACTAAATATACAACAATAATCTCTCAGTTGTTGGTATTCTTCATTTTATTACACATTCAGTCAAAAGGGCTTTCAGACTCTCCTACCTAGTTACTTCTTTAAAGTGGCAACTGTCCATCGTGGTTCAACTTTGACCTTCTGCACATGCACTAGTTGTGCATGAGAACATTTCAAACCAAAAACCAAAAAACAGTAGTCAATGTCGCAGTGTCTTTTTGTTTTGTATTTATTCATAACAGCCTGTATTTTTACTTGTGTATGTATAGTTTACAGCCTTTATCTCCTTATTATTATTGTTAGGCAGATGTGCAATGTCATACGTCTTGTAAGCTACTGGATGCCTAAATTTCCCTCGGGATCAATAAAGTATCTATCTATCTGCAAATCGTTTTCCTCTGCAATTAATGAGTATTATTGACATTTTGGATGTGCTCATTCAAGGTTTTACCTCCAAATAAAGTCATTAATCTGGCTAACGTTGGTGTGTTTACCGCCTAACGACAGCACTTTGTTGTAGCAATGCTACATGACACCGTTATCATAACTGATTGGAAGAAACTACAACAATTACACCAAACGTGTAAATTTAATTATCCTTTAAAGTGGCTGTAATCAGTGTTTTCTATATTAACAATGTTTCTGGCGACAAAGTAAAAAAACAACAATGTGAAAGGGGTCGCTTGGAGAGATGAACCTGCACAGAAATATCACCTGAATCTGCAGCTCCGCAGCAGGTTGTATCTCTTTGTGGAGCATTTAGCAGCCAAAGAGCCAGATACTCCCTTAGAGGTCCGTAGAGACTGCTCCGTCACTGCTGCATGTGAAAGCTACTGTTAGCTAAGTTTGCTATGTTAACTTGAAATGTGATGATGTCATAATTGTGTTTACAGTTTGTTACCACTGCCCCCAAGTGGACAGAAAATCAGTGATCCTGACTAAACAGTCTCCATTGGTGAGAAAATATCCAACCTAGTGGTGGCAATTCACATTGATGATAATAATAATAATAATTATTATTATAATAATTCTAATAATAATTCTAATAATTCTAATAATAATATATTGTATTTATCAAGCGCTTTTAAAAGGGACTCAAAGATGCTTTACAGGTACATATAACATCAACATTTAAATGTTTAATTAATAGAAATAGTTACACATTAAAAGCAGATCTGAAGAGGTGAGTTTTGAGATTTGAACATGGAGAGATCGGTACAGTCACGGATGTGTTTGGGGAGTGAGTTCCAGAGGGAGGGGGCGGCGATGGAGAAGGCTCTGTTCACCCAGGGTCCGGTGGTCGGTCCTCCGTGGCAGGGACAGGAGGTTGGCGTCGGAGGAACGGAGGGTGCACGAGGGACTGTGGTGATGGAGCAGGTCGGTGAGGTAGGAGGGGGCCTGGTTGTGGAGGGCTTCGTCGCTGAGAGGAGGATAATGATCGTTATTATAATGTGACGATCTTAAAAACAAATCCACATCAAATCAAAATCCACATCATCTATTTGAGGTCATACTGTATATTACAATGCAAATGATCGTGTTCATACTTCTGTTCGTAGTATGTCCAAGTAAACGTTTTGAACGCCAGAATCAGATCTCAGCAGAAGTGTTGAGATTGCTTTTTCAGCATGTGAGTATTTATTGCTCATTTTTACTGAACTTGTATTCATTTTTTTCCCAAGTGAGCTTCCAGGGCTTTTAAACACACATTTACTTTCTATCACGATGGAAATTGTTTACTTCTGTTTGCCACAGAGCTGAATATGGAGAATATGGACAATGATATTGTTGTTCACACAGTTGTTTTCTGACGAGAATCAGGCTTTGACTCCGAAGGACGATCTCCTTGAAACTAAAAGATGGCAGCTCCATTTCTTTTCAGTCTCTTTGAGCCGTGAAAGAAAAGTGCAATCTGTTTCAGTGATTACCGGCTGACTCACAACAAACTGCCAACATTGAAGTGCTGGTGCTGTCTTACCTTCTTTTTTACCAGAGTCTTTTTTTCAAAAATTAAACACAAAATATTTTGCCATCTTTAAACACGGTATCACGGTGCATAAAGATAGACACTTAATGCTTTAAACCAGGGGTGGCAAACATGCGGGACCCGCGGGATGACTTTGCAAAGTGTAAAAATGAGTTGTTTTGATCATAAAGTAAAAGCCTTTGTAGACACACTGTGATCTGTAATTTGTAACGCACATGTGTAAATGATAAACTAATACTATTGTTGAAACTGCAACTTTTTTTCTTAAGAAATTTCAGGTTGTTCATAATGTTTTGTAAAAAGATTAAATGTTAACATCTTCAGAATGTACTTTTTTGCACTAAAACGAAAGGAAACATTTGGAGTTGTGGTTATTTACAGGTTATTATGCTGTGATGTTACTGGTCCGGCCCACTTGAGATCAAATTGTGCTGCATGTGGCCCCTGAACTAAAATGAGTTTGACACCCCTGCTTCAAACTAATCTCCCCTCCGTGAAACATCTTAATAATGTTTATATGAGCTGCAGGAATAACGTACTTTACAGCTGGTTAGATTTTTTTGAAACCACCTGTCATGTCAGTTGAACGGCAAACGTGTGGCTTCATTCACAAACATCTTTTTTTATTTTTTTATATTTAAAATCAATTCCATGCATTTTGACATCCACCTTTTCAAACATCATGCTGACATCTTACAACCCTGTGACTTATTGTGCTCCTCAGTAAATAATTGCCAACCAAGTAGATTTCCCCCCCTCTGTCAGAAATGCACAGGAGGAGATCAGATCACTTTCTCTGTCTGAGGCTGTCCCAATGCATAAATCAAAGCATGCCAAGCTGATGAGTTAAAGCCTCAAACTTGAAGTAAAGAAACTTTAACTTTAACCTGCACCAACTGAGCAAAAAGTTTGAGGAAACTCTACATCGTCTTCTTTATTTTATTTTATTTTATTTTTTTGCTCTTCACTCTCACAGTCCTCGTGCAATCCGTTGCTCAGCAGTGAAGCCTTCTTCTATCTTGGATGAAACTCAATACATGAGGGGAAAGATGTGCCAAGTGTCTGACCCTGGTCCAAAGTCTGAGACAACATCTGTCGGTTTCTCATCTAAAGCACTTTTTTTTTCTTTGCCTTTCAGCCTGTGCCCGTCTGAGTGTGTGTGAGAGCATTTACCTTGAGAATGTTTGCATTGAAAGCATGTTGCTAAAAGGCAGGAGGTAGTGATGTTGAACCCCTCTGTGCATAGGAGGTGAGCTGAGGTTCCTCTGCCAGCAGCAATGAATGGCTCTTTCAGAGGGAAGTGCACAGTGGCAGGCAAAGTTGCTCCTTATCCAACCAGAGAGGAGAGATGAAAGTGAGAGAGAAAGGGGGATAGTAAGGTAGTGAGAGAGGCAGTGTGTGTGCTGGAGAGGGGGATGCTGGGAGGCCAAGGCTCATACAATGGCTACACAGTGCATGAGTAAAGTCAGCAACAGATGTACCTTTCTCAGTGTGACTTGATGCAGCAGTTTTCCTGCCGAGTGTGAGTACAGTTAGTGTGGGATGTACAGTGTTTGGTTGAGGCAAATCCGTTGATGTGGATGTGAAGTTGAAACATCTTAACTAACTCACCTCAGCGCAAAATTGTACATATGGCAAGTTGGCAGGATCAGCCTTGGACTTAGAGCAGCTGTTGAGCTCATTGTCTTCCGCCGGCTGTCAGATCTTCAAACTCTCACTGCAAATTCCACTCCAATTAAGTCCGGGCAAACCTCTCCATGAGTGTCTCATTGGCAGCTAAAGTGAAGAAGTGTCTCTTGATCTGAACGGGGGAGTATCGCTTTGTTTCAGTGGCACTGAATCAAAGCTCAGCTGGAGAGCTGCATTCACATCGTCTGCACTGTGATCTGTTCACCACAAGCACAAAGAGAGTCATCTGCCCTTCTGTTTGCTCATTTATAGATAAACCCCACTGACTGCGTGACGGCGACACCCCCGCTAAATAATTTGCCGTACACCGAACAAACTGTGACGGCGGTCTGAGCGTGGTCGCATTGCATGTGCTAATGATTCACAGAAACTTTTTTTGCATATCTGTGTGCAGTATGTTAACGCAGATATGCATACAGTAGTCAGCATTGTAGTTAGTGCTGACTGGTTAAATGGCGCAGTAGACTTTCCACATCTCCTCCAATCAAAATAATGACAGAACAAAAACATTACGTGGGAACAATTTCTCCTCATCTAATTATCTGCTGGCACAATCCACGCTGCCTCAGTGTGAACAGTAGGCCCACTGACCCTGGAGAACTAATTGCTAATGTTGACCAGATGTACCAAGTCTCTGATTAGAATTTGGCCCCCCTTCGCTTCACAAAATGCCTGCCACAAGCTGCTCGGGGGATCTTTCCACCAACTACGTAGAAGCTTTACACAGGGTTTCAATTCTTCCCTGAGTTGATATCTTCTAATGTCACAGGCCACATGACGTCCAGATGCCAGGGTGTTCTTCAAGTCACTGGCACCTTTCTTTTACAGAGGCACTGTGTGGTGGGTCATCTGCACCGACGTGATGACCAAAAGAATTTGAGTCAAATCATGAACACAGTGAGCCTTCACCTATAATAACACCTTCCATTCATTTTCTTCAGTCATGCAACCTTCCACTTTTGCATCGTTTTAAATTGTCGTGTTCCTTCCGCTGACAGCTTCAAGAGCAATTATGATGCAGTGTGAGCCCTGGTGGACTCGCGGAGGGTTTGGCTCGTTTTCTCGTTTGAATGAAATCCAATAAACAAACTATAAAACAGACATGGCTGTAACATTTACAAGGGAGTCAGACAGCTGTACTTCTTCTCCCTCTGGTCTGAGGGCAGACTGGAGCTACACTGACTCACTATCGCCTCTAGAGGAAGAAGTGGTATTACAGACTGGACAGGGCGTAACTAGTCAGTTAGCATGCTAACTTCAGTAGATATCTCTGCAATGTTCTTACACATTGAACATTTAAAATTAAGGAAACGTGCTGCAGCGCCATATACTAGGCTGCTCTACATGTTATAAAACATTCTGTGTGCTGGTGCCCCACAACATGCATCTGGTGCCCTTTTTGTTTTTTTCCCCACTGAATGTGAGAAAACTCCGTAATTTTCTCTGCATGTAGAATATATGAAGAAAATATAGGAAAGCTAAAAATGTGAGAATAAGTGTTGCCGGTTTACATTTCTGGTGATGTCATGGTCCTCAATTCAACATCCAACACCATCGTTTACCTTCCCAAGCTTCCTGAATACCCACAAACCCTTTCTGTATATCACTAAATATCATTTCACCATATAATTTAAAAGCAACACATCTCTTTTGGCATTGAAAGTAGATCACCAGCAGGGTTCTGTATTCAGCGGTCATGCGACAGCACTTTTCTGCTGAAGGGATGCTCATGTTCCTGTTCAGAGTGTTTAAAACTGCCTGCAGCTCTGTATCTCTTCAGCGGCCATTACAGCTGCCCTTTAACTGCTACTTCACCAAGGTTTGGAAAAATTGGCAGTGTAGTTATTTCCAAACCATAAATTGCTCTCCAGTGCGTGCTTGTTGTTTTGGTTGGCCTGGTAATAGAGGTTATTTCGTGTTTTGCTGTCTGTTGATAGGCACACAAAGTTTGAGGTTGTTATGTAAATCTATTTGGAAGTTGTGCGTCTCCTGAGGGAGCCACGTACACGTCCACTCCCCTCCGTTGGCCAAACAGTGTGAAAAGTTAATGACTTCTTTCTTACCCCATTACCAAGCTCTCTACAAAGTCTCCTGTTTGTTCTTTTTGTTTTGTCTCGTCTTCTGTTGTTTTCTGGAAATCCATTTGTAAAATATTGATGTTCTCTAAAATACAAATATGACCCGACAGATGAAGAGCCAGACAAACAGAACTCTGTTGGCAGAACTAATGATGTATACATCTACTAAATAACACTACAGTATAAGAGCATTGGTTGAATGATAACATAAATTATAGCGGATGCTTGTCTAAAATTAAGACAACAACATCCACTGCAAACATTGTCTAATGGTTTATGTATATGTGTGAGTGTTTTAGAGATGTCTTGCTTCCGACTGTGTTTGCATTTTCAATTGCAAAGCTTAACGAGGGGATTTGCATCCCAAGACTGCATATGAGCCCGCTATCTCCCCTAGAGTATAATGTTGCTATGGTAACAAGAAAAAATAAAAGTGAAATTTGCCTTGTCTTTGTGAAATGTCTGTGTACAAGGCCTCTGTGTGTTCCTTGAGAGTTGGCAGGGAGAATGGTGTGACTACAAGTGTCTGCACAGAAGATTAATAAATCCAATATTTGCATTGGGAAATGGATGAGTCTAGTGTTCTGCCGGTTGTGCCGCTCCCACAGACACACTTTGTGACCCTTCCCTTACCTCGTAGTTTAAACACAACGCAATGTTAGGACAGAGTTAAAAAATGGGACATTTGGAGTAAATCCAAACAAGACAATCGGAGTGTTTATAAATACAGAGGAGAATGCGTAGTTGCTTGTCTGCTTTCCGTCTGTGGAAATGTGTCCGAATGTCCAAAAAGTAAGTGGTCTCTTCAGCTTTATGAAAATGTCTAAGGAGAGAGTTTTACATCTGTGACCAAATACAGTATTACACATTCCATGATTGAAAAGGAGCAGAAGGAAGAACAATATACTAACTGTAAGGCACTGTGTGCATAGTATATATTCCTACAGTCAAGAAGACATGTTGCTCATTGACAAGCTCGTGGAAATGAGACTCTCACAACTTCTCTCGGGCACGAAGACAATCAATATTGATAACGCTTCTAATATGATATAACCTCCCTCCCTTCTGCCTGCCTGATTTTTTTTATCCTGGCACTTTCAGAGAGAAAGTTTCAGTGAGTCATGGTTTATTAACATTTTTTTTGGGATTCTGGCCCAAGGCAAACATCATTGCAAGAATCTAAAGTTAGCTGTATGAGCAACCTGCCTCACCCCGGCTCCTTTCCTCTCTTCTAACTTCAGCTTCTTACTACAGGTAGAATTTTATATCTGTCCTGCAGCAACAGGGTGGGCAGCATGTCTGCCCAGTGATTACACTGCCGATGCCAAAATGAAAGAGTGAAAGGTTGGACGACTGTAACGGCAATAACTCCTCGGGACAAGACATCGGGACTCTGTCAGAAAAGCATGTCAGCTACATTCAATATACAGAAGAGCGCCCAAGAAAAGAGTTGTTGAGCATGAGCACTGAACTATTAATTATAACGTATTCACCAAAGTAACTGCAGCGATCTTGAAACACATTGACAACCCGACAAATAAGGCAAGAAAAGTGGGTCGTGATAGCCTAGTGGTCTGGTGGTACGCTTTCCAAACCAGAAGAATGTGAGTTTAATACCAGGGCTGCCTACATGGTACCTGAGTTACTCCATGGAGACCTGTAGTTAGTTCACTGTAAGTCGCTCTGGATAAGAGCGTCTGCTGTAATGTAAAAAAGTCAGAGGTCAAACAATCAGTTGTGGAGAATTTGTGAATGGACCCAACATGATTATGGTTGATATGGTTGGTCCAAAGTTGAACTTGTAAATCAGTCTGTAAACTGTGATGGTTGTTTACAACTTCTACTCTTCATCTTTGGTTTCTCTTCAGGGCCAAGGCTAGATTACCAACCACTGCCCTTCAACTCTCAGAACTCCCAAGGGCTCCAGGTTCACTGTGTGGTTATGACTTTGTGGTAATTTGATAGTTTGGTAATAATGCATGCACCTCTAAACCACCAATAAAACAACGTTAATATCATGTATCCTCAAGGCCCTGACTTGTAGAGGGGGATCAAATAGTTAAAACACAAATAGTTAAAACACCTTTATTGTTTAGGTTTGTATTGTAGATAGATAGAAGAAGAAGAAGAAGAAGAAGAAGAAGAAGAAGAAGAAGAAGAAGAAGAAGAAGAAGAAGAAGAGGAAGAAGAGGAAGAGGAAGAAGAAGAAGAGGAAGAGGAAGAAGAGAAGAAGAAGAAGAAGAAGAAGAAGAGGAAGAAGAAGAAGAAGAAGAAGAAGAAGAAGAAGAAGAAGAAGAAGAAGAAGAAGAAGAAGAAGAAGAAAACATTTTTACACAGTAAAAACGAAATATGCATAAATAGGGGACCAAAAGTTAGCTGGGTTCTGTCAATATAACAAGATCAGGCTTCAAGTAATGTGTTTGTTTGCCAATCCACGTCCTGTGATGAGCTACTGGCAGCTGTGGGCGTGGTTCAGGCGTGTGTGAGACACGGAGAGGCGACTGTTTGTTTGAAACAACGACGGTGATCACAAAGAGGTTAAATCAGAACCGAGTATTTCTTCATTGAAAGAAGAGCAAAGACCGGCACTGACGTCTTTTCTTGATGGAAATGTTTTTTCGCTCTTCTCCCGACTGCCGCTGATAGACAGATGATTCATCCAATCATCTGCCAAGTATTATTTTTAAAAGTTCCTGCCCTTTCCTGAATATTTTCACCCCAAGGCCCCAGAGCTAGTTATTCTGGCCCTGCATACAGGTTTCTCTAAAGCCAGTATGATCATCTGAGTGCTCATGTTTTTCTTTAAGCCTGCCAGATCTCAGCAATTAACTTAAAGAGTCCTATGGTATAATTACTGACACAAATAATTGAGAAAACTACAGATGTAAGACTTGAGTTATAATTAATCAAAAAAATCCTTTAAAGCAGTAGAAACATGTGATGAAGCTTTCAAGTTGTCCTTCACGGAGCTACAGAACCCTTTCAAAATAAGAGAGCAATTCTGCCTTCCTTTTGAATGTATGGTGTGAATGGCTGTTGTCACATTTAAAGCAGACGAGTCATTAACTTCAAAAGCACAAATCATAAGTTTATTCTCATTGTGATGCAAGAATTAAAAAAAAGACATGTCCCTCGCCTTGAGGTCTCTATCGTCCCCTGGCAGATGATCTCTCCCACATTGCTCTCTTTGAGGTTGCTGGCTGTCAACGGTAGGCTGCTCGGATTATATTTTAGGGCTATGATCTGCTTAGAGTGGGCAGACAGCCCACACACAGACCTCATTTAGCCTTGGGTGTGTACACAAAAGAGTTTTTGTACATAAACACAGGCCCAGATTCTCTCCTTAGGTGGAGGGTCAAAGGCCATCTCATGGGGTGCTCCCGTGTTGTTTTAACCCTTTCCACGTCAATCAGATAAGTCAGTGGAAAGGGGGTTTTTCTGCAATTTAGTGACGAATGGTACACGCAGATTTCAGGCCTGTAACGGCAATTTGGGATTTCAAATTGTTGTTGATCTCTGATTGCCTTGTTGCCATGTAATTATAGGCAATTTTAAGGGCACAGTCTTACCTACAGCAGCAGAAGTATGGGGTTAGAACAGCACGGACAAAGCTGGAAAATAGAGCTTACAGTGACAATACTACTACTATGTTTAGCAAGTTTGCCATCTTCACCACCTTAGCTTAGCGTGTTAGCATTAGATACAGAGTGCAGCTGAGGTTGGAATCCAAAACAGCAAAAGTTCTTGGGACAAAATGTAATTCTGTGCCTTTGGCCAAAAGCTTGACATCTGGAAAAAATATTAGATTTGGTTTATGATGTTTTTTGAGGATAGTGGGTCTTTGCAGTAGCAGGCAACAGGATATGGATACGAATGAGCTCAATGTCAATTACTGACATAATAAACAGTAATCACGGTAAAAAAATAATAATAAAACAAACCAACAGTGCTGCAAAAGATCAAAAAGACAAATACTGCCAACCTAGATGCACCATCATGCACATGACAATACCTAAAGGGACATTTAAATCAAAGTGTGTTATATTCTTCCCCCCCCTACAGCAACTGAACTCTGCATGTTTATTTACGATAAGAGCTGTTGGAGAGTTAAGTGCCCAAAATGAAAACTCCAGAGAAAATTCTCATCATCACAAAACTGCCAAGTTTTCAATAAGCAGGAATTATGCATGACCAGATGTCTCGATACGAGTGTCCTCTATGGGTTTTTTCCTTTTTCATTTTTTTTTTGAGAATCTGATTTATCATTTTTGGTTGAATAGAGAGGAATCTGTTCTATTCTGGCTGCCATTGTTTCTCTTATCAATTGAAAATAAATTAAAAGGAAAAAAACAAAATGTCTCCTTCCCCAAAGGTCTGTTATGAAATTAGTTTACCGCCCAAAGATCAGCTCTCCAGATCTTCACTTCCTGTTTATCGTGAATGTTATCAACTTTTATTGTCATCAGATATTGCTATCCTACATCATCATATGATAGAAATTATTGCCGAAATCAGATTTAGGAACAAAGCTCGCTTTGTAGTAAGTCACATGCCATGATTAGTGGAATCAGACCAATGTGGCCAATGCGGTAACAAAAGGCTGCTCAGGCACTGGAAAAAGCAGCGTGAATCATGGGAAATGTTTCCAGTGTTGGGCTGACTCATCTGAGATGTTAGGAAAAGCCTGAGCTTTCCACTCCAACATCTGGAGTCGGCTTGGTCAGGTAGTAGCAAGCCAAAGCTGGAGGCTTTAGTCGAACAGTCCCTCCGCTTCTCTTGCCTAATATAGACAAAACAACTGCGGTGAAAGAATGCGAGTGTGCCGCAATTACTGAGAGACCAGTTTGTCATCAGATGTGTTTTAGGTTTGTTTTTTTCTTTCTCAGAAACCATCAAAATCCTGAGGGAATTCTGTTTTAGCAAGTTCTATATACAACAAGCCACAAACAGCAGTGACGCAAATACATCAAATTAAAAAAGAGCCAAATTGTAAAAGGTCTTTAATATAAATGTGATGTATATTGCATTTCACATGGTGTTTCATAAGTTTCGTTCTACATAGCACTATGCAGCAGGGACAGGAGCTCGCACATGAACATGACTCACTATTTTAAATATAGAGAAATACACGGGGGGAGTGTGGGGACTCCCTCCAGCTCAGAGGGTATATGACTCATAAGCACAAGGCCGCAGTGGTTAATCATCTGACTCCAAAGTAATAGTTTTCCGTGCTTCTAATTAGTTATCGACTCCGAGATGTTTTTAGCCTTCGCTCCAGAACTAGGGGGATTGAGCTTTAGCCTCAAGGGGCTGTGCTATGGTAATCTCCAAAAAATAAATAAAACATTTCTCTTTTGTGCAGTTTTGACACTCTAACCTAGTTTAGAGATTCTGGCCAACACCTGACATCTGACGGATAACTTCACCAAGAATGTGACATGATATATAATGTTCTGCCATTACAAGACAAGACACTGAGTTTGGTGGCATCCATCGTCAGTTTCTCCCGAAGCCCAATTATCCGTCAAATGACTAAAATCCTTCGTCCTGGTAAAATATGTAGCTAAAAACAACCATGAACTAAAATTAACTAAAATTGTGTATCATAAAAATGTGGTTTAAATTGGACTAAAAAGTAAATTCCTGACCGTTTCTGGAAAAAAGTGCACAGCTCATCAAAATATATTGCATAGGTCGAACCGTTTTTAGAGATTTTAATGTGGAAATGTTACATCTACGTTTAATTGTCTTTATTTCACATGAGGATGATTTTGACCTCTTTCAAAATAATTATGAAAATCCCCTTTTGTTTTTATCCAAATAGCTCGTCCCCTGCTCTCTCACTTCTACAACATGGCAGCGGGGGGCTGCAGTTAGGAGGGCCACTTTTCACAGCATGCTGACATTAAGGCAGATCAGCGCCAACTTCCATCCTGTTGAAAATCTTCATCAGCACCGCCGAGGGACCAACAAGTGTTCTGAGTAATTTGACGGCAGACGGCCTCGTTACAGGCTGGGTTCAGTTAGAATCAAGGGGGCTGCGATCGGGCAGATGACGGTCTGGAATAGCTTGCGCCAGATAAATATAGCTAGACAGGAGAACCAACAATAGAACATGTTGCTTCGCATTGGGCTGACGAGAGAGGGAAGGGGGAGGAAGGGGGATCCAGGGTGGGGCAGTCGTGTGTGTGTGTGTGTGTGTGTGTGTATTTGGTTTGTGCTGTGGTTCACACAGATCCCAGTGTTAGGGAGCAAATGTCGTCATCTTGCTGGTTATGAAGGCTTAAAATAACCGGTAGGAAATGATGTGTCCCATGAAGATCGGTTTGACTGACTGTACGGCCGCCTGCAGTAGCATGAAGCCGAGAACAGCTGCACAGTGGAGCTGAAGCACGTCACCGGTCTGCCGAGCCAGACAAGCGAGCTCCTTGTGCAATCATGTGTTGAATCTTTCACACAGTTGTGGCAAAACAGATGCGTAAAGGTTCTGCTTAGTTTCATAGAATAATGTGAAGTGAGACTCAGATTGTGTGTTGTGGACGTCAATTATATGATATTTCAATTCTTCCTTCACTTATTAGATTAGATTATTTTATTGAATCCATGATTACGTTTCGGCATGTAGAATAGTTGAGACGGGACACAAAGTAATCACTATTGAAGTGCACAAGTAGACAATAAAGGAGTGTTTGTCATTCTGGGAAATACCCATGTTCGATTCTTTGATCTAGATAAGCAGGATGAAAAGCACGTCTGTATAATAAATATGACGCTAAAGCTACTGTAGCAGACGGTTAGCTTAGCTTAGCACGAAGACTGGAAGCTGGAAGGAGGGTACACGCACCTTTTAAAGCTCACTATAACTCGTCCGTTTAATCTATTTGTTTAGTTTTTTTAAAGCAAAGTGTAAAAATAGTGTGTGATGCCAGGCAAGCTGTTCTCACTTATGTCCAGTCTTTGTGTTATACGACTGTCAGCTAGGCGGCTGCCGGCTGTAGCTTTATATGTGCGGCACAGATACAAGAGAGGTTTCAATCTCTTCATCTAAATCTCGGCGAGAAAAAAGCGAATAAGCGTGTTTCCCCAAAATGTCAAACTATTGCTTCAAAGAAGGAAGAAAAAGCAGCACACTCATAAATCTGATGCAATCTTTTTATTTCCAATTCTATGGATCAGCGTTTTGGCTCATACGGCCTTAAAGAAGACACTAATCGTCCTGACATACAAATAGTACAAAACATTATATCATTTAAGAGCTATTCTTTTGTACGCTTGTTTTCTTACTTTGTGACTTCCAGTTGTACACAATGTATATATGTCAGTCGGACTATAACTGGATTTTAACCTGAAGAAAACGAGAAGTGCTGAAACATTGATCTACAGAAATTAAAATAAATATACTGTATCAAAGTTATTACTGTGCCGCTCCTTGCATTAATATATAAAGTATACCACCGGCTCTTCGCTGTCTCATTCTCCGCACACATATTTATATTTCTAGACAATCCATTTCATGAGATTTGGGGAGACCAAGCTCAAAAACGATTACATGCTTGATTAAACAAACATTGAGACGTAAACGATCTCGTGGAAGAGGCAAAAAGATTATGAGGAAAACAATCGGAGTCTTTGAGCAACTGGCGACAGCAGCTGAAGTCAACAAAGGATCGGCCAAACCAGAAGAGGAGCAGATGACAGGAGAGATGAGAGCGCGCCGAGAACAACCGGTATTTTTGTAGCCAACTATGCAATCTGATGTATCATAGTGTGCCTGACTGGGCCATGGGAATAGTGCCTGGGGAATTTAAAGATTGGGAGAAGGGAAGCTGACCACGCGTGACCCCGGCGCATCCTGTCACTTTACAGCCTAAAATGCATTCCCATGCGTCTCTTCTAGACAAATCTAGATGTTTCAAACATCGTTGAGTTCAGTGTAGATTTGGCGAGCTTCATTGCGATGCTCTCAGATTCATATGAAGTGGGCCTTGGAGACATTACCACAACAAGAAAACTTTCATTTCTTCTTTTAAAGCAAACCAATGATACACACGGTCTGTTCAGGAACTCCAAGCCAACAGAAATGTGGCCCAACCTTGGATTAGTAACCTCCAGGGGCTGTATAGCTCATTTGCAGTGTGGAAGAGCATTGTGCTACATATAAGGGTACCAATAACCACTGGATGGCAATTAGCTTAAGGCCAGCCTCAGGGGGGGGGGATTGAACTTGCTTTTCCTGGCTGCCTGATTCTCTAATGCTAAACAATTAGCATGCTCCTGGTGTTTCTTTGCCCTCTTTCCATTAAATGCGTGAACGATTGTTATACATGTGTGGAAAGGAAAATTGGTAAAGTAAAAACAAAATGTGTAATAATACTGGATGGCAATTTAGTTCAAGTTTATTTAGGGGGGAAAGGTGTGTGGCATTTACTGTAGTTTAAGGATGGTGGGTCAGAAGCTGTATACAACCCTAACCCTTCTCACTTTCGCAGACAGTGACAGGGATCAGCAGGTAGAAATAGAATTATCTGATCCCTGGAAAGTGTCCCAGCTTTAAGATAGGAATATGCTTCAATTATTAGATTTCGTTCCAATCAAAAAAACAGTTTTACAGCGTCAACGATAAACACAATGTACGTTTTCCACTTTGCAACCAGACACTATCAAACCAGACATCAGTTTGTGAAGAGTTGGTGGTTTCAGATAACTGATAGGACAATATAAGGTTTGATACAATCAATCGTAGTAAGGGAAATAGTAAGAAAGAGTACATTTTCCTATCTCTGCACAAGTAAATTGTGCCTTCGGTAAATTGCCGTGTTGTGTATCTTGGAGGAAGTCTTAACACTAACTGGCTCAGCAGCTGTTGTCACAGAGATATCTTAGTGTCATCCAACAGGCAGCTACTTGTGAGCACAAATATCTTTCTGGCAACCGAAAGTGGAATAAACTGGGTTCACCACCCTGCCAAACTGTGGATTTCATGTCCAGACGTTTTATTTGAAAAAGGTAGAGAAGTGCCACCTCAAAGCTGAAACTGAAATCGCACACGATCAAGAATGGGTCTGAAAGTATAGATCATTAATTAGGTTTAATCATGGATGTCCTTATTAGAGGCTGACACACAAACAGGCACACACCAGGCTACCGCTTCTGCTCGTAGACTAAAACAAATCACAACATGTGCTTGTTGGCGTCACTGCCATCTCCCCTTCTCCTCTAATAGGAAACCTTCAGCCTCTCTCGTAACTAAATGACTACCTCGCCAAAAATGGCTTCACAATGTTTTTACTGGCCTGCAAATAGCACTGCAGAAGAGGCTGTTTTCAACACGGCACCTACAGTGCTGTGCTGAAAGGTAGATTCCAGTGCACATTCAAATACATGGACATTTGAAATAGTGCATTACCGCCAGGGAATGTTCAGCCATTACCTGACATCTGTCTGGGTGTGTGCAGGCCAGCGTTCCTGAGCCCGTTGTAGGGCTGAGTGGATGCAGTTTGGGAGCTGATTCAGGGAATGAGCTCTGCAGTACTTTCAAGTGGAAACAAAATGTAAAACAACTGCATAGAAGTGTCGGTGCAGCTCAGATGTAGCCGAAGAGTTTGTGTCGAACACTTAAGCTTCTGTTTCTGATACCCAAATACAAATGTATTAAAAGGAGAAGCAAGCATTTTTTTTTTACTGCAGAATTTAATTATGCACCCATAAATGCAATGAGAAAAACAATTTCCTGTCCATACTAGAAGAAATAATGTGATTCCTTTGTAAGAGATGTGGCAGAGAATCCACAGTCGGTCCGTGCAAAAGTATATTCTGAAGTTTCCCGAATAAGCTAATAATGTATGTGGCTGTAAATCTTTTCAAATAATGTTTTCACTCAAGGGCCCACAAAATGTTACAGGGTGGTGAAGTCAGACTGTCCACTGCTTTAAGCCAAATATCTCTACAACCACTTACAACTTTGTATGGATATTCAAGGTACCAAGAGTTATTTCTCTTTTCTAATATTCGATTTGAGCCCCTTAAAAATCTAATGCACCATTTTGGCAGTCCTTCATTCTTTGGTAATTGTTGTAATTACCCTTTTCCCAATTCGTTTAAACTGAAGGGTTATTCAGATCACCTGTAGTGCCGTGTGAGTCTGGCTTCTAATTAAGAATTGAGAACAGCTTGGGGCATTTCCCCTCTCGGCCAATCAGGGTGTGATTGACGCCCTTTCTTTAGGGCTTAAGCAGCGCAGAGAGGCGTACATCCTGGTCCTCCTGATCCTTCCTGCAAACCTCATGTCAGCAGATGCTGTCAGTCAGAAGCGCTGGTCTTTAAGCCCTTCTGAGACTTCTTTTCTGAAGATGCGTTTTATTATAATTTAAAAGGCTTTGTTCCTCTAGGTAAATATTATTTTATTGTCGTATGTTTGGGAACTTGTTCTCAGGCTTCTTACCAATCAGCTGAAACCTGGAGAGCACCGTGACACTGTGATTATCAGACCGCTTCTTTCCAAAGCGTTTGGATTCAGGCCTGTGTGCTGGGTTACCTGAAGTCTGATATGATTCATTCACAGACTATACAGCTTTTACTTTGACCAGAACAAACCTTCTCAAGCCATAAACTACTGACGGTGCTCTCCGTGTGAACTCACTGCTGACTCCTGAATCGCTCCGCGGTGAGGTCATTTGGAAACAAACTTACTGGCCCTGAAACTGTCTGTCTGTGACAGTGTAGTGAAATAAGAGCGTTGGATCATTTGTAGTGTAACAGGCTATTGTACTTGATTTATGAACGAGGCTTTAACTGTGAGCAGGTGTGTTGTGTCGCAGCCGTAACATACTTTCTTCCTTGAGCTACAGAAATATATTGTTTCAAAAGAAATGGCCCCGTCGCTTTGTTGAGCGAAATATAGATGAAGGATGTCAAACCACTGGAAGTCGGGCGTACCCAAGTCTCATATGGGCACATGGTATATGATTTTAGTGAATCACCGTGAATCACTGTGAAACATGGAACACACATCGTGTGAGGAGGATGCTGTGGTGCTGCAGAGCTGGACTTTTTATTGCCAAATCCAACAGGAGCAGAGCTCCACCCTGCCTCGCCCTTCTGCGTCCGCTCTCCTCTGCCTCCTCGCACGCTAAGAAAGATATATGAATGCACTACGGAATACTTTATGAAATTAAAATCGGATAAGAAAAACAATCTTTCTCAATTCAAAGAGGCAGACTTCCTGATAATAGCAAACTTCCTCGTTTCTCTTTTGGCTTTTTTTTTTTTACCACCTTCACTTATTTAGCCCACATTCTGTATTTCTGCATTTGCGTAACAATAAATACATTTATAGGGAGAACATCCAGAAACAATGTGTTCATTAATGGTTTTCAGTCATCTGATATAAACGGTTGACAAATAACATATGTGGAAGCCGTGTAACAAAACACCGCTCACCTCATTTGACTTTTAGAGTGGGTGGCATGAAGCACAACATCCTGCAGAACCAGGACTCTACAACAAATGGACTGTTGTATCTCTACGGTGTTACTCGTATCCAAACTGTTTGCTTGGAAGCCACACAGTTAAGTTAATGCTGAAAATGCATCATTTACGCATTCCATAGTGTGCAGTGCAGCGTTCTGGGTGCTGTTGTTTCCACGGGCCTTGTTCTCGGTGAATCAAACGCATCTGCAGAACATCTGAATGCCAGCTGGATGGCGACGGATGCCTTTGGCAGGATTATCAAGAATCGGTACATTTCAGAGCGGCATTCATTAGTAATCAGAAATATATAGGTTGCCTTATTTAGCCCGTGGAATTCAATTCGACAACCTCATTTAAATTCTAATAAACAACTGTGAATATATTCATAACTAAAGGCCAGAACTCATTTACATCTGATTCACAGGACCAGTGTTGTGAATGTTGAAGAGCTTCCACATGCTGTGTTACATACGTGTTTGAAAACCCACGATAATATCTGGGATCCTGACACAGTTAACAGAGAAAGTTAATGGTTTAACTTTCAAAAAGTTTTGATTACGCAAGCAAGAAGAAATGAGTTCCCTCTTTGATGGATGTCTGTATTGTGTGGTTCAGTCTGTATGTGCCTTACAGGTTTACTCAGTGTTTTCAGCTTATTGTATGTTCCCGACGGCTCAGAGAGCTCAGCATGTTGTGAAGTGCTCGGAGCACCAAGAGCTTGAAGTTGCACTTAAATAATTGTGTTGCAATGGGCTTGAACTCTTCAAATGAGTTTTCTATAGTCACATGGTAACGGTAGAGAGGATCCATATCCATTAGCAGTTCAGTACTGCAGCTGAAGGAGAGATGCACAGCGTACTCAGGTGTGTTCCCTATGGACGAGCTGGAATGAGTTGTCTGTCAAAGTACACCCACATGTGTAGTTTGTGTGTGTGTGTGTGTCTCAGTTTAACTTCAGCTTCTCATTGAACATGACTGTTGCAGTTACTGCTGCCACATCAGATAACTGAGGCGGGTAAAAATAAAACGCATTATTAAGGTCTTATGAAGCTGCTGTCGCACAGAAAGTGACGCTATTGGAAACAAGACCAACGCCCTGACACAACACCGAGGGCTTCTGGTGAAACGGCGGATCAGAAGCCTCCAGAAGGAGCTCTTTTGACTAAAATACATCTTTTGCTGCTCACCAGAAAATCCCCTCCTCCCACTGGGTACACTGCGTACTTTCTCTTTGAGTCTTTCTTTCCATTTGTACTTTCCTTTGCTGCACAGTCAAGTGTCGGTTGGAGCCTATTTTTTAAGGACACAAAGACTCCTTTTACAGTAGCCATCTGAAAAATAACTTTCGCTGCCATTTGTTTAGTTAGCTTTTTTTTTTTCGAGGGGGGAGGCGGTTTTCTCCACAGCCTGGGTTGGATGACCCCTCCCTTTTCTCAGCAGAGTCGCCCTGCAGCTTATAAATGTTTTAAAAAAAGGAGCTTTCTTCTCTTCGATCCAAAACCACCTCAAAGCTTGGCACAGTTATCGGACAAACGCAGTAAAATGTAGCAAACACATTCCATGTCATCAGCTACGCAAAACAGCGAGGACTGGCGAGGCTGTGTGTTTTCTGAACTTACTCCATGTGTTACAATTCAGTTTTGCAAAAAGCTCTGTTGCGAGTCTCACACGTTATATTTGCTTAGCACGCCCCATGTGTACATTGTGTTTGTTCATCACGTCGATATACTCTCCGTGTGGCAGGTGAGGAGAGCGACGAGCACTTCAGAGAAGGAATTTTTTTACACTTAGCAACATCCTGCTTCACATTCATGTCATTAGACACATTCACACTGGGGAGCCACCAGTGTTAACTGCAGCTTACGTGTTTTGCTCAAAGGCAGCTCATTGGACCTTTTTTAGTGGGAGGACACGGCGTAACTCAACCCCCCCCCCAGCTCATTTAGGGATTCAAACTGACATCCCTGCAGTCATAAACCCTCCTCTGTAACCTTCATGCCACCAGCCCATGCATATGCTTTCGTTCAATCATGAGTTCTTTTATCTGTGTCGAAGGCTGTGTTTTTTGCCCGAGTGGATTGAATTCAGCGTGTCGGTGGCTCATCGGGAGGATTCTGTGAGAGCAGAAGATGGGGATCCTTGTGTGTTAAAATGTGTGTGTGTGTGTGTACGTGTGAGATTTCATGTGTGTGGCCAACTGAAGCATAAAGACGGATGGATGAGTCATACATTTTAAGCTTCTTACTTTTGTCGCTGCCAAAATATTCAGTTCCCCTTGTTTTATTTATCCATATTTATGTCCTTTGTTGATCCGTGGAAACTTTTTGACAAACCTGTTTGCCAAAAATATGGTTTAGAAATAGATTTAGATTCCTTGAAATAATGACAGTCATTACGTATTTGGTCTGTGAATACACTGGTGAAAAATAATATTAATATATCAGGTAATTGACAAAAAAATGATTATAAAACTTCAAGTCGCATTAACAAATATAGTCAAAGACCTTATTGAGAATTATCTGTGCCGGATTCTTTACCACACCCTTCATATGACTCAGAGAGGAAATGTCTTGCAGCTTAAAAAAAAAGAAGAAAAACCAACTGCTGACCAAATTGCCTGAAGTGTGCCGTCTCATCTGTCTGAGACTGTTTGTAGTGATGGCTTGTTTACTGTTAATTACTCTGCCATCACTGAGCACTCGCACATGATTCATTTAACTCGGATGTAAACTATCTTTGGAGGTGGACTGCCAATATTGTAAAAAAAACAAACATGTGTGTGGCTCTTTATTTTTTAGCAGTTTCATTTAAAATAGAGCACAAAGCAGCAGTGAATTTGAAAATGAGAGGTGGTGTTGTTCTGAAGCCAGGTTTTCTCACGTTGTGGCTGGTGATCTGGCTTTTCCAACGTTTTCCTACCTCCTGAAATGTTGTTGATGGTTCTCTTTTGCCACAAACACAAGTATGTACACGATGTCCGTCCGAAATAAGTGGTTTTTAATTCTCCAGAAAACTAACCACCTCATGATCCCTTTTAAAGTATGTTTAAATTGAACCATCTGAACATTTGCAACATCAAACCGGCCAAGAAAGCGCCTAAGCCTTTTTGTCTTTTTGGTTAGACTTTTGTTTGTCATTAAGTTTTGGGTTACGTTCGGGTGCAAGCACTCAAGTGGCTCACACATTAGTTCAAAGAGACTGAGTCACTGGAATCAAAGCGAGAAGACTGCAAACACCAAAAGAGATAGAAATGATATCACCCACACACATGATGGGAAAAACTACGTGATAATGGGTCTTTATGAATGTCTGACCCTAATAAGAGTATAATCGCATTGGGAGCTGTGAAATCATACGTTCACCCATTAGCAAAAGGAACACACTTCTCAGTCTCTCCGATTAGTCCCAGAAGCTCCCAAAAGGGCCGTTAGCATGCACACTCGAGAACGTATTTAAATCCAGAGGAATTTTAATTACACTCAGATAGCTTTCAACTGGGTTAGCTTGTGTTGTTTGGATGGTTAATTAATGGTTTTGTAAGCTGTTTTCATTTCATCCCCAAACTGAAATCGGCGTAAACAAGCAAACAGGTGATCTCGGTGACTTCTTTTAATCATAGGGAAATAAAACAACATTTAAACACATTTACCATATTATATCAGCCAATCACAGGGCTGGAAGTACTTGAATCCAGTCTCCACGTTACAAAGATTGACATCTGTTTCATGTCTCAGAGTTGAACGTTCACGCTGCTGATGATCAGCTGATTGATCGACTTGAACACTTCACTGTTTGCTTTCCAAGCACGTGTTTGACGTTGAATTTAAAAAAAGAATAATCTAAGAACAAATCTAATTTCTCCATTCAAGGGTTAGAAATTGTTGTGTGGCATTTATTTGATCCAAAAACTGGGTTTTTATCACTTGTTTGTCTGATGTTCGAGGCTTTGAGAGAAGTTTGTTGCCAGTTTGACAGATCATCCAGATCTGTGAATTACTCAAAAAGCTAATCCTCAGATTTATATTATCATATCCGCTGGCATTCCATTTCAGGGAATTTGATCTCCCTGTGAGGTATGAGACGTAATATATGTATGTTCAGACCATGTGGTGCATCACTTCTCACATGTATTGACATTCTGCGACATTTGCTTACTTAGCGTGTAAGCACCAGCGAACACATCTGCAGATGGTTTATGTTTGGGTTTGTACTGTAGAAGGCCTCTTGTCCCCCCCCCCACTCCCTTTTGCAGGTGAAAGTATATCCTTTTTTTTTTAATGAGGCGAAAAGAGAACGGAAAAGTTTAATCTTCACAAACTCTTCCTCTTCCCAAACGAGCCAGATGGAACATAAAGCATGATAATTCCCTTTTTGGAAAAAGTTCAAGGAGTTTTATACGGCCAACATTCAAGTAACAACCAGTGAATAACAATGAACGTCCCACATACAGGTGTGCAAGGGGGATTTCAGCTGGAGGTCAAAAGAAGAGCGAGTATAACAGAGAAAGCCCGCCTGATGCCTTGTAAACCCGAAAAGAAATCTAACTTTCAAAAGGGATTATCACCATTTTCCTGACTTTTGGATGTTTGGCTCCAGGATGGAGATCAAGGTTTTTTTATGCAGATGAAGTTCTACCCTGTGTCAACTAGAAGAAGGAATTTCTTCAGACTATTCATTTTTAAAACCACACACACACACACACACACGTTATTTCGTATAACTCTTTCATATATTTTACAGATATATAAGCACAAACTGTAAAATAAAAATTACCAAGCAGAATAAAATAACAAGGGGGGGGGGGGGAATAATGTGTGTACTGTGTCTGCAAAATACCCACTTTTTTTGACACTAACTACAATTATTATGTCTATAGTTATAAGATTCTAATTTGGGAAACAAAATAATAATTTCTTGATTCCTGGAACACCTGTCAATCAAGTCAACACAACAGATGATGTCATCCTAATGAAACAGCAATTCATCTTGATACACACTAGAAGGACACGAGCATCTGAGGGCATCGTTAGATGGGTCGTCGTTAACTTCCTGCATCTAAGATTCATCTATGGTGCTAACGGGTCAACATTCAAACATCTATACAGCTTTTAAATCAGAACGTGACAGTGTGCTGTCCATTCAGTGTGAACGGTGTTGTATCGTTGACCTGCACATGTTCAAATGGAAAGAAGGTGAAGGACAGAGTGAAGGGACCATTCTCTGTAATGGCACCATCACTTTCACTCATCCGCAGTGAGTAGAAGCAGAGATGTCGACACTTTAATGAAATTCATTTGCATATTTTAAACACAAGGTACACAATGTGTTCTTAGTATGCTGCTAATATAGCCTACTGTATCATGTGTAACCAACTGAAAAGATAATTACATTTCACAGTATGCGGAAATTACACTCACTATTATAAATTAAACAAAGGTTAGCTGTCTACGTATGCTTTTCTATTGTAAGCTAAGGAACATCTTGCATTTTCTCTTATCATATAATACCTCTCCAATATAAGACCAGGTCTGTTTTTTTTTACTTCCATTTCATACATGTATCATCAACTGACTAAGCTTTAAGCTGAAGTCATGTATGTAGCCAAGAAAATGCATTTTCATTTTCAGTCGGAGACGGTAATTCAAATCTGCCAGCTCACAACAGTTGTCATTACATCTGGCAAAACACACGGTCACCAGCTAGAGAAGAGAATCCTGCTTTTATCTATTTCTGTCTGAAATCAAGGACCTGTTTAAACATTTACCAGGAAGTTCAAGTGATGCATCTGCCACCATTATCCTCATTAACTGTCTGGGTGTAGTGCTAAAATGGAAAGCAACAGTAACTACGGGGGACAGCATTTAGAGAAAGGTCAATAGAGATTAGATCTGTGTTTACTGCGTATTTGATTAACTGCTGTTGACTCAAAGAGTATAAAAATGTAGTGATAAATGTTGCCGTACATGTTGGTTAAATGCGGAGAAGGTGTATCAAATAGTGTTATAGTGGTTGAGGGTGTATTCAATAGCATCAGTGTTAAGAGGCAACATTGTGCACAGATTTGAATTACATACTCTCACTTAACAAGTAAAACTTTTCATACAAATCGATATCTGGATTTCCGAATAGACTTTTAAACCCTCTGGTGTTTCTTTTTTCTGCACCACGTCAACGTTTACAATGGTTTTCCGCTATCAGGTACTGTTCTGTTTTCGGCTACAAGGTCTTGTGAAGGCGAGCATTGATTTTAGTCATAAGCCTTGTTTTAGTCTTCAACACAGTGACTCCGTCTCAATGGAGCTTTCGCCTCAAGCAGTGAACAAAAAACATATTCCTCACTTCCCCTTTCGCCAGTGCTCAGTTCACCCGCCCATGTTGATGATCTCTCTGTCTCGCTATCATTCCCTCTCGTTGACACTGCGTCTCAACATCGTGCTCCTCCAGCCCCTGCATTCATCAAAGTCTGACAGCATTGTCAATATTCACCCAGCAAAGTGAGCAAAAAGCCGTCTAGCGCCTTGACGAGATGAACAAATGTGTTCATAAATCTAAATATAGCTGAGGATCTGTCAGCATTATATGTAAAAGTATGTGTAGCGATTTGGGTGTTATGCACAAAATCTGTGCAAGCCATCTGTGCCTATGGCCCGTCTTATACAATCAAATTACTCAGCCATGTGTGGCACTTTCATCAGTACACGTAATTGTGCTGTGGCAAGATTAAATATTTGTGATGATGGATGAAAGGCTCACAAGATGCACGCAGTTTGGGAGAGCAGATACATTCCAACACAGTGTACATAAGTTCCAAAGACATGTGCCCTAAAACATGAAGCGGGTTAATCTTAATGGGTGCTATGGTAGTTTATTGATGAAGCAGCCTTGAGACACAAACGCCTTGAGACAGTTAACAAATGGATTGGGCGAAATGGAAAATCTTGTCCAATGAAAGCAGAGCGAAATGTCCCTCCATGTTAGCTTATGTTCCAAGTCTCGTTGAGGACAGTGTTACGAACCTTCACAAAAAAACACAGGATCCAAAAAATACACGACTCAAAAAGTGACTTTCAAACAAAAAGATATTTTAATCCAACATTACCCGTTAACAAGAAACATACACTTGATTACGTTTACAAGGCGAACTGGCACAAGACAAGAGGAGACAGGACTATTTATACATGAGGTAAGGGCACACAGGTGACAACAATCAGGGGCGGGGCAGACGATCACAGCAAACACACAAAGGCAGGAAGTTAAGTGACCTGGAACGAGAGGGAAAGGAAAGTTTCAAAACAAAACAGTGCAAGACGACACGAGTGACGGTAACTTAACATAACCTGAGACTTTAAACACTGAACATGAACTAAACATAAAAACATGACATAACATTAAATGATCTGATGGGACATGACAGACAGTTTATTTCCAAACTGTTGAAACACGCGTTGGTCTTAGTTTGTAACACTGTCGTTAATGGTTGGCATCCCAACACATAACTGCAGGGACACCCCACATGTTCCTGTTTTTTCAAGCCCTATTCTAAACTAACTGGATATCTACTAATGTACAGTCAAATTAAAAAAAGATAAAACAACGATTATATTGTTAGCACTTAACAACAATTAATCCTTGTATCCAGTGTTCTGTCGATTTAAAAAGAGCAGTTAACCTCCAACAATAGCTGATCCGCTGTCATCCTGGAGGTCCATCCACAGTCATCTGCAACACATATGGTCGTTTCAAACTCAGTGATGAACATTTAGTCGAATAAGCCATGCACATGTTACACAAAAGAAGATTATGAACAACTTCTCTCAGATAAAATGGAGAAATAACCCTGTAATCAGTCAGAGTCAATGAGGTGCATTACTTGTAATTATATCTGTTGGATACACAGAGAAAGTGTTGGAACAACAGCCCATTCAAAGTCTCTGCTCTTGTTATCATCTAAATGCAAATTGATTGTAATAAGGACCTTGTCTGTCTATCTGCAGAGGTTCTGTGCCAACTTAAAGGAACAGCAAGAAGTCGGATGAAGCTCTCAATTTGTCTGCAATTGTTCTTTGTACTTCTCAAGATTTGCTTCGCATGCTTCCCAGATTTTCTAGGTCTTTTTCATCATATGTCTTTCTCGCTGAACATTTTGTCTTCCTAATTTTTTATGAAGTTGTTTGTGCATTCTTTCTTTGAGGCAACCCTGCGGATCAGCAAACTATGATGCACATGATCAAATCAAATCTGACTCATGACCCGTGTCACAAGATACCCTTTCTGTGAGGATTTAAAACCAATGAGACTGTGTTCACCAGAAGAAAGAAAAGGCAGCATTCGTTCTTCGTTCAAATGCTTAGTACGATCTCTGTTCACGTTGTCCTGACAAATGACCTTTTTAAAGGTCATGCAAATAATGACTCTCCTGTCAGTAGCAAAGGTGGACGAAGAGTCACTTTGTGTTCAACCACCAAACCCTGTATCTGTACTTTCCTGTCAAATAACACCTTCGGATTTTAGGGAGTATGCAGCAGCAGCCAAAGCAAAACTTTCCCGTCCGGCTTTTATTCTGGACCGTAATGCCCAAGATGGATGATTCTGTCTCAAATGTTGGAAACTATAAGTGAATAAAGTGCTTCCAGGTGAAGCAATGGCTGCCGGCCATATCGAAGATATTGAGTGTAAATGTGGCCATGAGCAGCTGAACTTGTCCAATCTGAACAGAATTCAGTCGGCACGGGGAATGTTTGTGTAGTTTTGACGGGGTGCTTTGTTTTGAAAACTATGACAGATGGCTGTAAAGAAGAAGGGTTTCATTTGTTTTTTACCAGCAAGGTGAAGGTTGGTGCAGCCATCATAGATTAAACCGTTGGATTTCTACTGTTGCTACATCTGTACATGGTACAGCTGCCTAAGGGCGAGAGTTATGTACAGTAAACAACGGCTTGTGCGAGAGGATGCACGTTGCCACGACGTCCCTCCAGGCCCACTGTGGTGCGCAGAGTGGCTGCTGTCAGGGAATCATTTGGCAGGGACGCAGAGTTTGTTTCCCCCCTCGGGCCCTTTTGTCACCACATGTTTAGACCGTTACCACAGATGTGGCATGAGTGTGTAAGCCCAACAAGACCCGTGTTTACGTGAATTGTGTGTTCTATGTTGAAGCCTTTAAATGCCATGTGTAGGAAGAGATGACTTCACAAGGCAGATGGCACAATTTATTTTCTTTTTACTGAGAAAATTGAGATGTGAAAATGACTTGTGACAAAACGTTTTTCGGGTTTTAGCAGCTTAACAAACCTGTGAGAGAGCAAAGAGCGGTGCTTGTTCCTTTGTCATTACCAGTGCTGAGGAGCTTTTAAACAAACAACTTACATCCCACTGCATTGTTAGCGTCCAGGTGTCTGTATGTAACTGTGTGGAGCAGGGTGTTCCTGGAAAAAGTAATTCACACTCTGTTTAAAGAAAGGTTAAATAAACAAAGTGAAAAAAACAATTTTTCATACTGGATCAAATCCACCCTTGTGCGACTTAGTTCCTTTTCTAAAAGCCATTACTGTTTTGACTGCGTCATACTTTATTTTAGTCATTCATAATGTCACTGCCATAAGAACAATAAACGACTATGAAGCTCATAGATTGTTAGTAATGCACAAAATATTTCTTTCTTTAATGTTTAGAAATCAAAACTTTTTATCATCTCAGAAATACATTTGTGGAGAAGAGGAGAGATAAAGGAGCCTGTTGTTTAAAATTCTAATCCCCGAAGGGGTTCTCCCCATGTACCAGCAACCACCATTTTCCACTGAAACCAGAGCTATCCTTCTACAAAGCCAGCACTTCAATAATGAAACCAAACTGTGCAAATTGTGGGAAAATGTAATGGATGTACGAGTTGCAGCTGGAACATTTGAGTGCTGTTTAAGTTGTTTTACTGCTTTCCTGGGTTTTCCATGTTATAGGCTGTTTATGTGGAGATTGAAAACAGCGGATGGAGGAACCCTACTAACTTCTTCCCATATGAGATTTGGGCTGTTTTGGGGGGAATAAAGTGGCTGTATGGTCTGGGTGGAGCAGGGCGGGCCTCAACAACGGTAGCCTGGTGGAAAACAGTTATATGAATGGCGGGAGACGATGGGCTGACTCAGCCAGCAGGACGTGGAGGAATCACTGCCAGGTTGTGAGACTCATGGTGGAGACAGTGAGAGTGTGTGTTCATGGTCACTAGTATGTGCATGGGTGAGTGTTTATGTTTGCACCATGTACTTCTGTCTTTGGGTGTGTGCACTGGAATAGTTTAGAGTAACGCCGGTTGATGGAAGGGTTGGAGAGCAAGCATCTGGATAAAGCATTTATCTGGGTCTAAATTCAGTGGAGTTAAGCGAAAGAGAGGTGTCTCCAGAGTTTGGGGGGGAAGTGGGTGAGGTGGTGAGAGTGGGGGGATCCGTCTGAGCTGGACAGGGTCAGTCTGGTGGTGTGTGCGTTCAGCTGGTTCTCATTATGGGGCTAATGTGACGCTCTGATCTCAAACACACACTGACTTTGCAGACCCAGGTTAAAGCCGGATATGGGTTTTGGGAGGCCCCTTTACTGCAGCTTCTGTATCACAGTTTCTCTCCTTGTAATACACGGAGACTGAAGGCGTCGTTTATAGAAAGGCCTCACAATCAAATTTGGTCATGGAAAAGTGTGTAGCTATGACCCTTAAATGTGGCAAAGGGTCTGTAGACCAGGGGATTTCAACGACCCTCCCCTCAGACAAAGCTTGGAAAAAGGCACCCATCAACCCCACTTAGTTTACTTGTTTGGTTTTGCTCAATTCCTGGATGCCTATTAGATCACGATTATGTTATTTGATCCCATAGACTCAAAACAATTTAAAAAGCAGTTTGACATAACTTCAGACGACACCAAATACACAAAAGCATTTATTGTTTGTTTCTGACTCTTTAAAAAAGTTAATTTCGCCAAAACGACTGTATTTCTGAATCATCTAGTTAACCAAATCCCACACATTTAGGCGTTTCAAAGTGATTTCATTCACTTATTTACACACATCGATGGCGGTGGAGCTGCCATGCAAGGTGCTGACACGGACAATGGGACAAACTTGGGGTTAGGGTCTATCTCAAGGACTCTCGGACATGTGGACGCATGATAATCCAGGAATCAATCCAACAATGAGCCATAGCTGCCAATGTAAAGTACCAAGTAAAGCTTTTTCTAGTTTTGTACCAAATCCTAGGTATCTTATTAGCCCAAGTATCAAGATCTACATGGAAGCTACAAATCTTCTAGAATGTTTGATAAAAGCGAGAGATATAAAAAAAAAAGGCAAAGAGCAGAGTGCATTGTTTAATTTATGAGATCTGTCTGGAAAATATTTGGAGGCCCTGCAGCAGCCAAGTCCAACTTAAACCCAATCTCTATCAAGTGTTCCCCATGCACCAGGACCTCAGCTGAGCGAGGCTTCGCGGGGTCCAGGTCTTAAATCTCTTCCCCTGTTCTGACGTTTAAGTGGAATGATTTATGACAGTGGGCTGCTACTCAGCAAAGTGTTTTCCAGCCCACTGAAAAGCCAATGTCATGCTGATAATTAGTGGTGGAGTGACTGACGCTTGCACACGTACTCATAACAGCAGTCATAAGGGCACTCTAAGCAAAAGCTGAATGGAGCTATTGATATGTCCAAAATGACTGTTAACGTGAAAACGGTGAGAGGGAAAATCAGGAAGAGAGCAAACATGCAGATATATAATTGCAATTCCCCCATGGTGGAACATTTGAGAGCAAACCATAGTGCTGTAAAGTGCTCTCTTTTGTTTCATACTTAAAATTGTGACAGTTTCCCATGATGCCTAAAGCGCTCTCAATAGGGTGCAACTGCGTAGCCCACCGGTCATATGTGTGATGGAAACATTAAAACCCACACAAAAAGATCAAAAGTGCAGTATGCTGACATTAAGTGAAGTAACGTGAACTGTAGAGGGTCGTTTGAGTCATGACACAGGAACACAGGCTACATCAAGAATATGTTACTGCTCATGTTATAGCTGTAAAACCCCAAACTTAGATTTAAGGGAATACTCCACTGAAAATCTATTTACTATCAAACATGTGTGCTATCATACACACTACCGATTACACTTATTGGCTTTCTTGGCAAGAGTTGGGTAAGAAGTTCGGTAGCACTCAAGTATGGAGCTGGAGGCGATTAGCTTAGCTTACTCCGCCTATCCGCTGTTCTCCAATAAATAGTTAGAGCATGTAACTCCAGGTGAAACTACAACTCTTTACATTTCTCTTGTGTAAGAATTAACAGTGAGCTTTGGATGTGTTGGTAGATGTATTGTTTTACAGAGCGAGGCTAGCTGTTTTCCCCTGCTGCTAGTCTTCATGCTAGTCATGCTAGGCTAATCGTATCCTGGCTGATGCTCTACAGGTAGACTAATACACAGACATAAGTTTGGTATAAAAGCATTTCTGGCATACGGCAGCTGTAGTCTTTATTTTAGTTTAGACTAGTTTAGTTTAGTTTATTCAACACTATGAGAGGAGACAACCCCAGGTCCCACATATCAACATAATGTCAAGGATAGCAATTAGCCTCATCCTTGAAATCGTATAGCTTGGATAGCTAGCTAACCGTAGTTAGTTACAATGGATTCCAATTGGAACCCAAAGCTACACAAACATATCATAATGTCCTAGAATTCCTCCATGAAGAATAATCCTGTTTGATTGTCAAATTCATTTTGTTTCCAACATTCATTGCTTTGCCAGTAAATAGCTAAATATGCTGCCTCCGGTGGAGCCTTAGTTATGAGGTGGTGATAGCATGACAGAAGGAAGTAGAGCTATGTTGTGGAGAAACAAATGAGTGTTGCTATGAGTGAAGGAACTATAGTAATGAAAGGTTCATCTGCCAATTTATATGCAAGACACTGTAGGCCTACAAATGTAGATATTTTTGGAAACGTATGCAATTAAGTGTACAGATCATGAAAAATAGGAAACGTCCTTATACTGATCACATAGGGAAAAGGGGGCTTCAAACCGGTGGCCTAAAATAACCAAACATTAAACTCATTTAGTTTAATTATCCATACTAATCAGTAGATGTAGCAACAGGACACAGAACCTCTTTGCGCTCCCATTTTATGTTGACTCTGTAAATAATAGAAACTTAAGTGGCCGTACAAATTTCCTCCTGCAATTACCTTGGACTGTCAGTGCTGTGGAACAAAGCCAGAGCAGTCATGTGTTACATGCAGTGCTCTCAGTTTTAGAATAAAGTACTGTAGGATAATGTAAATCCTTTATTGACCTTAAATTAGATGTATAAGGAGAAGTCCGGTGTATTCTGAAAGATGAGGAACTCATCATTGTAAAAGTCTTAAGTTTAATAATAGTCTATACGTGATTTCCATCGCTGCCTGGCACTACTTTCTTACTTCCTGTCTTCTCCCTTGACACACTTTTCACATATTGAGATTTCACACAGGAATTCATTACCGGTGTATTAAAATGTTCTTCAGCTCAGTCTATAAACAGCCTTGTTCTGGCTGAGGCGAAACAGAGAAAGTCACAGTTAATGTATAAACAATCTTGCAGTGTGTGTGTGTGTGTGTGTGTGTGTGTGTGTGTGTGTGTGTGTGTGTGTGTGTGTGTGTGTGTGTGGAGGGGATCAGTTGGTGTGAGGAGGGATATAGATTGAAATAGAAGGAAGAGGGGGGTCAATCCTCTGATGTCATGGGGGGGTATTTTAACAGGACCCACCTACTGGGACCTTGTTGGTTGATGGCTTCCGTAGCTGGGCTGGCCTGACAGAGGCACGCTTTGTATTAGCCAGTCATAAACTACAGCAGAGCCCTGAGTCACTACAATGCTTCTGTTCACTGCTGTGTTTGTCTTACAATGTTGTTAGGTGCGTGAGATCATCAGTCCAAAGTCATTATGACCAACAAGTCTTTTACTTGAGTGTGACGAGCCAACAAACTGTGAATTTGACGTCTTATTCGGCTGGAATATTGGCTATGAGGAAAGATGTTTACCTTGAAGCCGAAGCCCTGCTTGAAAATGTGAGACTGTCCCATTGTGTAGTTCTGAAGCAGCACAAATATGTCTTTATTCGCTGTTGCTTTAAAATACGGTATATCAAAGTTAACGTGAAACTGAAATGCAGCCAACATTTGATGGAAATGTTTTCACTGGCAACTTTGCAAGAGAGTGTACACCGCAGAGAAGAGGTCATGGCGAGTTTCTCAAGTATAAAACAATGATTTCCAGTGATTTGATTGGCTGTGGTCTTCAGCAACTCCATAACTTTCCATGTCTTCGATTTCCTGTTCTCATTCTTATCTGTCAAGTGATGAAGGAAGAAAATGGCAGCGGATACAAAGTCAGTCAACCAGCATAAAACACGTTTGCTGAATCCCTCCAAAGAAGGTGGTCTTTTCCTTTTAATTTTGTGTAGAAAACCTGCCTTTCAGACCCCCTCTCGCATCAACAGCACAAACCCAGACAACACTGAGTCTTTCACGTCCTTTCCCTCCCTTTTCTCACAGGTCCATTTTCCTAAACTGAAATTACACTACACTGACATTCTCCTTTCACAAGGAAAGGTCATAATTTTTCGTTGCTGCTGCCACCCCTTGTCTGTTGTGTAAGTGCAAGTTTTACAGAGAGGGAGCCTGAAAAGTTTTAATTATTGCCTGGGAGGAGGCCACCCGCTGAGGCTCCACAAGCACGTTTTTTTTAATGTATTGTACCTCTTCACTCTGGCTAGCTTTGGAGTGCCTCAGAGAGATGCAGAGGTAGGTGTGGATTTGAAAGAAGTCTAAAATGATGCTGTGTTTGCTTTCACACTGACATAGTCTGGCCTGAAAAATGGCTCTATAAAGCTTGTAAAAGTGTGTCCCTGGTGACTTCTAAAAAGTCAGCGGGGAAGGGGGGGTCCTTATAAAGCAGCGCTGTCAAGGTATGTAGAGTTGTGGCTCTGCTCTCTGCTGTTTAACAGTGCTGGAGTTAGCAGTATGTTTTATACAGACTGCTGTATTCAGAGTCAGGTCTATAAACATGTTGCATCAACATAATCACTTCCTTTAAAGAGCTAGTGTGCTTTGATCAGTGTGGGAATGTCATTTGTTGATGGCTTTCTGGTTATCCAGTCCATTGAATTAGCACACAGATGATTACCAAACAAAAACTGAAGCGGCAATTGTTTTTAATCAATATGTTTACACACTAACCAGTAGCTACCATTCACAGGAATGCTCTGTTACCTAAATATATACTATTCATTTATGTTGCCTATATGCCGGCATACGCTCCCTTCATACGCCTCAATTTTGAGAAACTGAAACTAGTAAATGTTTGGCACTTTTACAATTCATCAATTATTCAAATTAAATAAGAATAAATAAATACATACAATTAAAATGATTGATCATTTATCTAATTGATCCAGCAGTAGTAGAGTTCTGATGTCCAACTAACCCATGTTCTGATGGTTCACTGGGTCGCTATCTGCAGACATTACTGCACAAGCACAAGTGCTATTGACCCTTCTGAGGGATATCATTGTTCATAATGGTAATAACCACGTTGACTTAAGCTAAAGGACATACACACCCTTAAAAGCTCTCCAGTTCACAAAACCCTCTCCTTCACATACATCCAGAGGCTATTATGCCCCGTTGTAACAGACTCTGCCCAGCAAAGGACACAAATTACCAACATAATCACTATTTATAGTAAAGCTAACCGTTGTCTAACCATAGGCTACGCAAGTAGGTGGATTGTTTGGATTCCAGGCAGTGTTACCATGGCAACATTGTCGTAGAGGAACACACACCGGGCATGCTTTACTTCTGCAAAACATTTTAAAGAAGTAAATCATATTAATTAAAACATAGCATAGCATTGTGTAAACTCTGTTTCACTTCACACTGCGCATTAGTCAAAGCATAATAGATAAGACACCATTAGACAGGGTATTGTGGATTAGTTATTATTGTGGATTAGTATTTTTTCTTTGGTTACCGATACAGTCGGGGCACCAAAAGAATACATCCCAAAAGCTCAAATCTTGTCTTGCATCTTCACACTCACTTAAAATAAGCCTGAAGTGACTCTGACTCATGGGCACAGTCAAGTCACAGGACACAAAGTCATCTGAATGTCTTCAATCTTCGTGCACTTGTGGTCAGCGTGTGTCTCTTCCCCATAGCTTTTCCGGACATGTGTCGCTAGATTGAGACCGAGAGAGCAGGAGGAGGAGGAGGAAAGGGAAAGAAAGACAACAGGGTAATTCATTCAGTCGCTTGTGAAAGAGAGGAAGACTCCGTTTCCTCAAAGCATTATAAATACAAGTGCAGTCAGTCATCAAATTATAGCCATCTGCATTGGCCTGAAACCAGGATTCTGCTTGACGCACAATAAAGTAGTGTGAGGAGGGGTGTGGTCGCTAAAGGGGATCAGAGACTGTCTTCTTCGATGGTTAAACCTCCACACACAGACTGACAGCAAGTGTGGCAGCAGCTCCACAGCTTCAGCTTGCATTCTTAAGGAGCAGATAATGAAGTCACCTCAGTTAGATCCCATCTACACGCAGCTCCAAGTTCCTGCAAGATGGACAATACAGCCGAGTGTTAAGTTGCAGAAGAAAACAAGATGATCTTGTAGGCCTGAGTCAGTTTTTGCACACCTGTTAAAACAGTGTGAAGAAAAGGTTTCAGAAACAAAGGAAGTGTCACAGAGAAGGGGCATTTATACAGATATCATATTTAAAATGTGCTTTTCCTACATGAAGCCTATTATGTGAAGAGCTTTACACAGCTTAGCTGGAGAACTAATGAAATCCAGGTCCAGGTACACTGCAGAGAGTAAAGCTATTGTGTGTATCATTAGAAAATGTGTTCCTTTTCCTGAAGGCAACTGCAGCAAGCTGAATTTGAACCAGAAAATCCCCAGGCAGAATTGTCTTGGCATCGCTCTCTCCTTCAGCTTTTTATCCCCATGCTCAGTGAACAATCCAACAAAAGCTCGGGTTTAAGAACCATGGAGCTCATTGCGATTTTCTTTGTTAATGCAATTGCCTGTAAGAAAAGATTCTGTTCCCCCATTTTTCAGTTTCAGCCTGGAGGCTCCTTTGCAATTAGCACTAGTTTTTCATTTGAAATACCTTGGCCTTACGGGAAACTCTCTGAACTGTGCCATCGGAGCCTCTGGAGCGGTCGGTAACAGCTTCCGACGATAGCCCCCGAAAAGTGACATGAATGATGTGTAACTGTGATCATTTCCTTTGATTCAGTAACACAAATTATATTTGCATGTTCAGCTTCCAGGGAGGATCTTTAGTTTTGATAGTTTTTCTTTCACTTCAAGTGCAAAATGTGATAATGTCAAAACCAATTTCCTTGTGATATTTATTTCTGAGTCCACCAACATGGCGTTTCTTTGGCTGCAGGAGACCGGTGCTGTGCAGCCGTATAATCAAATGTCTCTGTGTGTTTGTCCCTGTGCTGAGACCGTTCGTCACTGACTTTGTTCATGACAGCGCAGCCTTGGAACCAAAAGCAAACGCCTCTTACTGAAATCACAAGAGCATGGGCGCGACGATAAAAGCCTCTCTTTCGTCCTTGCTGACATCAAAATGATTATCTTTGTTCCAGTGTTTGTTGCAGATCTGGGATGGAGGGGTTCATTTACAGGATACACAAGAAACACAGGAAAACCAAAAGACAAATGTGCCCTCCAGTGCTTTGAAGTTGGCAGCGTTGCATTAATGTAGATGCAACACAGACACAAGCTGCCCTTTAAAGGCACGCATACACACAGCCACGTCCTAACAGAGTGTGGAGGAAATACTTTCTCCATTTATAGCTATGAATGGGAATGTTTGGTGTCTTATTTTTTCTGACTCAGTCGTGTCTGAGAAGTTATTCAGATTTTTGCCTGGTGGCATCGAGCCCACCGCCCTGCTAGGCTTCTAGATGCTACTGTTGATTTTGAGGGAATACTTTGGTCCACATGAGCGCATATAAATGTTTTAACTTTGACACAGCAATGTCTCGCTCTGCTTCACTATGTGCATTTAGCATTGTGTGCTCAGAAGACTGCCTTCTTCACTGTGTTCCAATGAGTGTCTGTGTCTTGTCCCTTTTGAGGGCGAGTGGGTGGCTAATGGAAAGCCCCCTTTCTATATCTCTTGGCTAAGTCCATGGAAAACCAGTGCTGAGGAAATGGGGTCGTGGAGGTGGTCCAGTTTAATTTCAGAGCATGTGCACTGGGAAATAATTGACTTCCTCCGTGGTTTACATTTTGTCGAGGGCCTCGCAGAGCAAGGTCCAAGGCAGGTGGCTGAATTTGCATTTCATTGGAAACGAGACAGCTCAGGCCTGGGAAATCCTGCACCCCAAGACTCTATATGCCCGGAAAACCTCCGCAGGGGCAATGACTGATGTCTCAGTGAGAGAATCCCTTTGAGGCCAGAGGAGCTCCTCTTCAGCCACGAGCAGCTGGATGACACCTGATAATATAGAAATCAGTCCCGAGCAAGTTGCACTGTAACATGAGATGCAGAAAAATGCTTATATACAGTAATTGGTTTCTCCAAACTTCTGCATTAGAATTCACAGAGTGGCCATCCAGCAGTTGTAGGATGAGTTCATGGCATCGTATGCAGGTGTCTCTTAGTGTTAATCTTATGTAGTATTACATGTCATGTGGCCACAGGACTGAAACTGTGAAGTTGTTGTTTATGTTGAAATGGACAAAAGTGATATTTTTGTCTTTATGTGTATGTCTCAGTGATTGTTGCAGTTATGTCTTTGACTTCTAGTTCAAGTTCTTTATTCTTATCATGTGCACAACAATTACAGAGAAGCGGTCATCGCCAATACTCATTTAATATTATCCATACAAAAGAAAATCACGCAAGTAAAAGCAAAATCTGAATTTAAGATAAAATACTGAAAGTTAAAATATAGAGCTAAAATATATATTTTTTTAAATTAAGTAATATAAATTTGTGTAGACACATTTTCTAAGTCGACATGATGCGTCTTTCTTATCTTTATATGCAATGTCCTATTTTCTCTCCTCACAGAATCCTACTTTGGGGACAGCTCCTGCAATTTACAAGCCTTCCAAGATGTCTCCACCTTCCGCCTGTCACTACAGATCAAGACGAGTCGGAGAAGTGGGCTGCTGTTACTGGCTGCAGGAATGGAGGACTACTTGTTCCTTGAACTCCTAAATGGGAAAATACAGGTGAAAACAAACTGTGGATGAAGCTAATATTTTAGACTTGTTTAATGTGTTCGCACTTACAGTAGCACTTGGATCCTGTCATGGTCCCTAAATTGATGAGAACTTGAAAATTATTTGAATTAGGATAAAATTAGAAGCTAAAATATGATAAAATACAGAATTTTCTTATTAGAGGGGGGTAAGACAACAATTGCTGTCTTTTGTGCGAAAACAACTCCTTCCAAAACCGTGCATATCTGGAGAAAAACAAATGTTTGTAAGAATGACCTAAAATACACACAGGCAGATTCTGTGTTTATTTGAGAAAAAAAAATTGATTTTCCTCCACAGGAGAGGAAAGTGCTAAATATAGATGTGAATTAATGTCAAAGCAAACAATCTCCATTATTATGAACTCAATTACTAATGTAGTATGTGTAGAGTATCTTGTTCTGTGCAGTGTTGCAAAAACTAGTTTCTAGCCCGACTTCAATTCAATAAAATACAATAAATCATAACCTTGCCAGAAAACCATAAAATCATTACGTATGCAATAGAAATCACATCATAATACAAAGCTTCATATGTGCATGAAATAACCAAAAAATTAAATGTTAGATAAATAGGCTTTGACAACCCACAATGAGTGCAGTCAAACAACCAAAGACATATATTACCGTGTCAATGTCAACGATGACGTCGAGGTAAGTAGGTCCTCCATTATCCCCAACCAAGAGTTTCACAATCATTTTAAATGTGGTAACACTGGTTCTGTGTTGTTCTGGTGAAGCGTAATATAAAGCAGTGAAAATACTTAATACATAAAAAGGCACCAATGTTATTATTTCAGTTATGTGCTACTGGACATCACATATAAAATGACTTGTTGGCACCTTAGCTGCACAATATCTCACATTCTGAATGCATTGCAAATCTGTACAGCAGAGTGTGAAGTGTGTGACTTTAAAAATAGCTTTGAGAGCCATTTAGCTTCAAGACATGTCTATGACACAATTCATAGTTGCCACAAAACAACCTCAATTGATATAATAGTTCAGTTGCCTTCTCTAGTTGTACCACTGGAGCCAGCAGTGTGACATTTAACATGTAATTAATTGTTTGACAGCATTTAAAAGCAGCAGAATTAGCATCTGATGTGCTATCGCAGAGATTCATGTAGATTTCTTTTTCAGTCTTCTTCATTCTGTGATATGAGATGTTCAAGGCCTTATAAAAATTAAATTGCCTTGCCTCTCAGGCATGTGCTAAAATCACGACGTGTAACTTTATTTTATCAAAATGCAGATCTCTGATGTTATCAGTGAAACCTCTTAGTCAGCACTGAGAACACCAAGACATTTCCGGGGTTGGAGATACACTGCCTACATCGTAAATATTAATAATGTAATAAAGATTAAGCTTCAACTCTTGTGTTTTATGAGTCAACAATTTATCCCCCCTTACAGTAAATGGTAGGTGAAAGGAGCCAGGAATGGTCATGAGGATAAGGATAATAAGATAAGGATATCTGGGTTGTTATTTGTGCATTTAAGAGAGAGTTCATAAATACTGACAGGACTGTATGAAGTTGTTCTTTGTGTGGTGTTCTCTTAATAAACTTAAGCTCTGCATCCCATCCATGTGCTGCCCATTTGTTATATAATGACTCTAGCAACCAAATACACAAGAATAAATACCACATATGCCACACCATGCATGTACAAAAGTAGAAATATATTCCAAGTTTAATTAATAATAATAATTAAATCTAAAGTTTTTGTTTTTCTTTAGGCACGGATGAATTTAGGGGCTGGCGAGGTGACACTTTCCTCAATCCAAGGACTACAGCTGAACAACCTTCTGGACCACAAAATCTCACTCACACTGCAAGATGGCAGTCTCAACATGACAATTGATGATCTCTTCCCGACATATGTTCCCGTGGATGACGACGGCGAACAGCTTAATATTGACCAGGGTATTTGGCTTGGAGGAACAGGAGACCTGGATGCTCCCTACCTCAGCAATGCCATTCCCCCTTTTCGCGGCTGCATGACTCAGGTCAAATTTGAGTCCCACCAGTTTGATATCCTCAGTTCAGTGTTTAAACAATGCCACGACACAAAGGAATCCTGTAGCAGTGAGTTTGAGGCTGGTGATGGGGAGGCAACAAGTTTCAGCACTCCTGACTCCTTTGTGTCCTTTCCCACCTGGAGCGGGGCTAGTGGTTCTCCAAGGGCCTTAGAAGTCCTCATGAAAACCACCATCGAGGATGCATTACTTGTTTTCCACCCTGGCCGAGAGTCGGACTTTATAGCTATTGGTGTTGTGAAAGGCTATCTCAAAGGTATGCTGGACCTCGGCGATGGCTTGAAGGTACTGGAGAATAACGAGGTGCAGCTAGATGATGATCAGTGGCATAGAATTAAGGTCCAAGTCAGTCAGGATTCTTTTGTCATGAATGTAGATAGCCAGTCTTCCTCCCTCCCTCTTGACTCATCACAAAATTTGGACTTGGTTGGAAACTTGTATTTAGGAGGCATCCAAGGGAAAATGAAGGATGTCTTTCGTGAAAGCGGGTCTTTAAATCACGTAGAGGAGGAAATGACCGCCGAATCATTCATTGGTTGTTTGGGGGAAATCAAAGTAAATCAGAAGGATAGAAGCCTGCAGGATGCTTTGGTGACTAAAGATGTTCATGTTAAATGTGAAGGAGAGGACTATGACTATTCAAGTTACTATGACACAGATGCAACTACAACTTCTCCACCAGTTCGCATCCGATATGTTGATTTGGACATCAAAGACCAGCATTGCTACCCAACAGATGACACGCCAGAGATATTCAAAAACGTAACAAAGCTTCTTGACGTCACCCCATTGCTTGTGCCTGAAGGTGGGGAAGCTTTAATTGATATCAACAACCTTTTCCCTACATTCGACCTCAGTGCTGCAGGAATGCGTCAGTCTCAGATAATCTTTACCCTCCAGAATGATCCCTGGTATGGTTTGATTGATCTGAACACTAACACAAGACGCACACAGAAGTTCACTCTTCTCGATGTTGTCAATCAGAAAATAAAGTACATGCATGATGGAAATGAAAGGCATGAAGATCAAATCCAGCTGCAGGTGGTTGCTGAAAGTAACGGCTACCTTCCAGAATGTTTAAAAACCCCTCAGGAGTATGTCCTCCGAGTTGAAATTCTTCCCGTCAATGATATACCACAACTTGGTGGAGGAGAAATCACAATCACAGAAAATGGCAGAACTCGTTTGAGTCCCAGCCTTATCAAAATCACGGATTCTGACACCCGCTGTGATGAATTAGTAGTAAGCGTAACCTCAGAGCCTTCTGTGGAAATGGGTTTCTTAGAAAATGGTCAGCAGCCAGGAAGAAGCATCTCAGAGTTCACTTGCAGGGAATTGAAAGATGGAAATATCTATTTCGTACACAGAGGGGGTAGTGCTGCTGAAATTACCTTGGAGGTGTCTGATGGACAATCAGTAAGCCATTCAACTACCTTTAAGTTATCTGTGACACAGCCACATATGACTATTGTCACCAACACTGGCCTTCTCTTGTCACAAGGAAGCAACGCATCCTTAGGTGTTCAAAATCTTGCTGTCATCGCTCATCCTCGTAATGGAGATATTATGTATAACATCACAAAACCTTTGATATTTGGAGAACTACTGATGATGATAAGTGATGGAATGTACAAGCAGGTTACAACTTTCCATCAATCCGATCTGGATCAAGATCGCCTAAGATACGTCAGCACAGACTCCAGCGACCAGGAAGATATTGTGAGCGAGCGGTTTCAGTTCGATGTCCATCTGGGGCAGTTCTCCCTCTGGAACAACACCTTCTTAGTCAAGATCATCCCAGCACAGGTGAAAGTTTCTAACATGGTTCCACTGGAGATGGAGTCCGAGCAAGAGCAAACAATCGGACCCACAGAGCTTCAAGCCGAAGTAAAAGGGAAAAACCCAGATCCTCAAACTGTGAAATACATCCTTGTCAAGTCTCCAACACTTGGTAGTCTGCAGTTGTCAGACAGAGAGTTGGCTGTGGGGGACGTCTTCACACAGAAGGACATTTTGGACAGTACAGTTAGCTACAGAGTGCGTGTGCAAAGAGCTGTGGATAGTACAGACCAGTTCCAGTTCAGAGTTCTTGCTGATGATCAGTACTCCCCTCTATACACCTTCCCAATTAACATCCTCGGTACTGCAGATGCTCCTGTTTTGACCAATGAGAAGCTGGTTGTCTTGCAGGGTGGTGAGCACACTGTGAACAAAGACTATCTTTGGATGCATTCTCCAGGTTCTACAGATTTTGTGTACCGAGTCACACAGAATCCAAAGTATGGTCGATTGATAAGGGACTCCCCGGTTGGCATGCCTAGATTTGAGGGGGCAATAAGAGTATTTAGCAATGAAGACCTCCATTTTGAAAGGCTTATTTACAAGCACGATGGCTCCAAGACAAGCAGTGATGAATTCCATTTTTCAGTATTTGATCAAGGAGTGGAAAATTCCGACAATGAAGAAACCGTGAGTGGGGTTTTCAGAATATCTATCCAATCCAAGAACGAGCATGCTCCTGAGAGGGTTGTGGACAAATTCCTCAATATAGTCCGCCACGGTCAGCGTCTGCTAACAACTGATGTCATCCAGTTTAAGGACGACGACTCAGGTTTCAATGACACCCAAATTGTCTACGCTCGTGAGGGGATCCTCTCAGGCAACATCGTCTCAACATCTAATCCCTCGCAGCCCCTTTTCCGTTTCACACAAGCCGACCTGCGAGATAAGAACATCCTCTTCATTCACCATGGAGCAGACCGGGAACGCTTCTCACTGCAGGTGTCAGATGGCTTCCACAAGACCACTGCACTGCTTGAGATCCAGGCAGGTGAGCCCTACCTGCGAGTAGTAAACAACACAATGATTGTCATCGACCATGGAAGCACCAAGACCCTTAACACTACCCTGTTGAGCGCTGACTCCAACATGGACATCAGAGACGACAGTGAGATCAAGTTCCAGGTCACATCGCCACCCGGCGACGGCAGGATTATTGTGAGTGGGATTGAGGCTTCAGAGTTTACCCAGGAGGACCTGAAAAAAGGCGTCGTCTCATATGAGCATAATTATGAGAGTCTGAGGTCCAAGGACTCCTTCAGCTTCGCCGTCCAAGCAAGAGGACATTCGGAAGAGGGCATATTCAGGATAAGAATATTCAAGCAAGGTTACCTCTCTGAGCCTGAGGTGATAACCAATGAAGTCATCATTTCCTATGAGGGAGAGCACACCGTCATCAACCAGGATAATCTCAAGGTAATGTTTACTGACTGTGTTAAGCAAAATTGATTTATTTTTACTAACTGGAAGATGTTTATATCGAATGGAGAGCAACAGTTCACCAATTATTAATTTGCTCGACTGGCATTTAATCTTTAGCACACATTTGTTTTTATTCATCAAGAAAGCATTTCATATTTATAGAACTTGGCAGTGATTATGTGACAGAACATTGTCTTTGTCTTTTCCCAGTTTATTTTCCCATTGTGAAATAGATCTTTCACATGACTCATTCACACATACTGCCATGTTCTGTAACCCTGCCTTTAATCTACATTACAACCACATGAAAGCAGAGCTAAATATGACTGTACAGTTGTTGCTTTTAATTTAGTTTATGTACTAAATTACAGTCTATTAAGTGAGGAAAACAGAGCACTAAGTATCCCCTGAGGAGCTTCCTGAAGCCCACTGTAATTTATAAGATGAGCCTGCCTGCACTTCATCTTCAATGCAATTAATGAGGTTTAAATTGTCGGTCCATTCATAATACATTCTCTGTATATATATATATCTTGATTTAGAATAATGAGGGACATTTATGAAAGTAAAATGTTCTTTCTTTTAAACTTTAATTTCACCATAGTGAAAACTGCAGCATTTACTGGAGTAGAACCCGGATACGTTATACACATCCTACTGAAATAAGTATTAGAACAAAGCTTTGACAGATAAAATATTGACTTGGCTTCTGGGAGCATTTCCAATGTGTGTCCTTACTATGAAATGGAAAGTAGTATGATCTCCTGAATTATTGTCAAACGCAAGTACTGTATAACTGCTAAACACTCATTTTGGCTCCAGAGAGTTCATTAAATCTTCTCAGTGGGATGACCATAAATCTGCAGCATGACTTTAAATGTTACCAAATGTCACAAATGGATTTTTTTCCCCCATGCAGACACATCGTTCCAATTAGTTGTGCTCCTCATTTTGATAGTTTATATACAATAAATGAATGTGCTGACATTAACTTACAATGCTGTTCCTGTGCTAAAAGGAAATTAGAAAAGACATCCAACTCCAAATGTCTAATATAAGTCCAACTCTGAAACATTACTGCCAATTGAAAATGAAAACTGTATTTTAAGGTTATATTTTCTTTGTTTTACCAACTGTCACTGGGGTAGTTGCACAATCTTCTGGTATTTTTGCTAGCTGTGAGTAGTTCCCTTTTTCTATATTCCCATGCTGTATTGCATTGGGAGACACCACACGTCAAAAGTCAAACAATTTCAGTATGTATTCTGCATTTCTAGGTATATTTAATCAATCAGAAAGCGGAGTAATTTCACTACACACACAAAAAAGATCTCAGAAATTAAATGAACAACGTGTAATTTTGCATTTTAGGTGGATCAAGCGGATATTCTTCCTACAGAAATGGTGTTCACCATTAAAGAGCCTCCTCGTCTCGGACATGTGGTCAAGCTGACAAACAGCTCGGACGGCACAGCCTCGCCCGTCCTCGACTACATTCACTCCTTCACCCAAGAGGACATTGATCAGGGACGCATTCTCTATGTGTCTGCATCCATCCAGGTTTGTTGTCATTTAATTTATTCTGTTGTAGTAAATCAGAAGTGTGCAGCTTGTTCCATTTCATATTAACACTGAGAGTAAAATCAGACAAAAGATAACCCAATGATGAATTAAAGGTGCCTGTTTTAAGTATATCCGTAACTTATTTAAACATCCATCTCTTTCAGGGCAATGACGCCTTCACAGTTGATGTCAGTAATGGTTTTACTTCAGTGGAGGACCTGCACCTATCTGTGAACATCGTGCCCCAACTCATCCCTGTCCAGACCTTCAACTTTACAGTGAAGGAAGGCCTCAGCAGGCAAATAAACGCAGAGATTATTAACATCTCGCATCCCTTCTACAGCTTAGCAAACATCGACTTTGTTGTGGAAGAGCCACCACAGCACGGGGACATCCGTTACCTGGATGGAGACGAACTTTCTTACTTTACATGGGAAGAGGTGAGTTAGAATATGATCAAAGAAGTATAGAACGTTTTAATTCAAATGCATAGTCCATAAAAATATACCAACAAAGATGAACATCCCATCTCGCTGCCTCCTCGTGCAAATAACGCGGTTGTCTCGTTGTCTCGTGTGTCACCGTTGGTTTAAACTTTTGTACGATCGCTTCCCTCACTTGCTGTTTTCGTAGTTCCACTCAAATGTTTTTGCCCTTGCTATTAGCAGAAAGATGCCTTGTAAAATACAACTTGAGTCTTTTTGTATTTAACAAATGGTTGGTTTCACAGAATTGTTAGCACATGTGTAACATGTTTTTCCAAACCCACTAAACATTGGGCATTTTCTTCAAAGCACCTGAATTTCATGTGGACAGAGAATCTTATATTTTAATCAGTCTGGGACCAAAAACTTCAGAGAACACCCAATAATCCATAAGTTATCCTGTCTTAATAACTCCAGGGAGTATAACATCTTCCTCTCACGACTAGATCATGTGGCTGTTGAAGAGGATTACCACAGCAAGGCTTGACCATGAAACTTTCCTCGGTTACTTCTCAGTGCTGTTTTGGATTTGTTGTACGAGACAGAGAGGGGAGAGAGGGAGAATCTGTGAGCTGCTGCAGCACAGTTATCTGGTCTCTTTCCCTGTGGTTGAGAGGCCCCAGCTTTGGGAAAATATTAAAAATGCATGAATAGTTACTGGTGAAAAACATCTTGTGCATTCTGAATGAACCACAAAGCTTAATGGAGCTTGTTAGAGGCATATCTTATAGCTCCTACATCTAGCCCCAGTCTGGCCCTACTCTACTTTGCTGAAGCATTGTGGAAAACCTGACGATGCCTTCGGACTGCCTGAAGCCAAAATAAACTGGCCCCGGTATATTCCTATAATAATGTGTGAGTGCACACAAGCGTCCCACACTTTACTACTGCCAGACTCACTCACACAGTCTCTCAAAGATCCCAATGTGCAACCCGAATGGGTCTAGTGCGCAACGATTATGTTGGTAGCAGGGAGGCAGAAATGAACATAGATATCATGAAGTGCCACTACAGAAATGTCACAGAGGAAAGAACAGCTTGTCTTTGTACTGCTTTTTTATGTGGACCCTGTGTGTAGTCATTTTTTCTGTTTTCTTTTACTGAATGACAGTCACAGTCAGTTCTCCCAAATGAGTACCACATTGAAGAACAAATGTCCAAACCTCAGACAGCGCGGCATTTAAACCAGATCAGAATTAAAGTCGGATGTGCGTGGACTTTTTTGTAGTGTAGGGTTTTTTTCCTCTGAGTTCAAAGCTGTTTCAAGCTCTGCTTCCCCTTAGGAATTGCCACTGGACTAACTGGTGTGTGTAGTAATTTTGCGATAAAGTCACCAGTCGGGGTACTTCACTAAGGTTATGTAAGCGTACAGTAGAATCAGGGGGTGTGCAGTGAGAAAAACTGAGAGTGTTTGTGAATACACGAACATAAGAAGATCTACAAGAACACCAACCGCAAGAATGTTAGGTTACTACAGTAAGCTGTGTGCCATGTGGCCCAGATGTGTGTCACATAAGCATAGACTGTGTGTCAGACAATCAGTTTCACATACGATGTGGAGTGGGATCCAACTGGAGGAAAATATATGAACTCTGAAACACTTTTGCTTTATTCAGTTTCAGCTCTCCATCGGGTCTCAATTTGGTCTTCCATCTGTGGAATCTTTATTTTTCACAAAGCACAAAATGTTTTTGGAGCAAGCTTCTACGGTTTATAATACTAATTTCCCTAAATACAGTAGGCACACAGAACGTGCCATCAATCAAAACTGAAAATAAAATAAATATTGACACCTACATCCATCATTCTCCGAGTAAAACTAAAGGCCACGTGTCCAACAACCACCCACTGTTTATTGTCACAGCAAGCAGACTGATTATCTCGCTGGCTTTCCCCGATCAGTAATGCTGATGGGGGTTGTTATTCCAGAACGATGCCCGTCATATGGGATTCATTTGGCACTTCCTGCTCTCTGAAGCGGGTCCTCTCATCACAGCAGCTTACTGGCTTTTGTCAAGACAAAGTTACAACCGCCATCTTTTACAGAGAAGGATCCTAAATCTCTGTGTATTTGTCAGAAGTATCAGAACAAAAAGATATGTCGGCAGATTATTTGATCCGGACAGGATAACAGGAGAAACAAGAACACAAGATGCAGGCGGCTGAGATCCCTCTTCTGTATGCAGAAAGTCAACAGCGTTGGCTTTGCCTGGCCGCAGGTGCTGTTTTCCATCTAGCTCACTTGAGATTGGATGACTGACTCCTTTGTGCATCTGGTTTCCCTCAAGGTCTCGTCCCACAAAGGAGCTTCTCCTTGTTCATGTGCTGCTGCCAGACTGTAAGACCTGATTATAGCCTTCATCTCGAAAACTTTGAAAACATCTATTATCTGTTTAGGACAAGAAAAGATACGGCATACACTGTAGAGTTAGAGCAGAACGTTAAAAGGTTTTCTCATCTCCTAAAAACATAAACCCTTGAAGGAACTGTTTGACAATGTGGGATCTGTCTTTTAAAAACTAGGCTACTGTCAGGAGACAGTTAGCTTAGCTTAGCACAAAGACTGGTAGAAGGCTGAAACAGCTAGCCTGACTTGGTCCAAAAATAAATCTGCTTTCCAGCACCTCTAAAGTTCAATAACACGTCATATACTTTTGATTAAGTCCATACAAAAGACCGCTCTTTATACTGAACCAGGCTAACTGTCTAACTCTAGGCAAGAAAATGCATATTTACGTACATGCTCACATTATTTGTGATTGTACTGTGAAGTTATTCCAGATCAAATGTATATTTATGTCTCCGTTGAAATGCCCTCGATTTATAAAGATCAAGCGAACCAACTTTTGCTTTAAAACATGTCTATATGGAGATGATATGGGATAGAAATGCATCCATAAAGTTGGTGGACTCACAAGAGACAGATTTATAAAACAATGGTGACAATTTAATCAGCTGAGGCCAAGATATTCTGATTTCTAGTCCCAGCGGGCCAAACCATTTATTTTCCCATAATACAATCAACACATCTTTTTTTGTTGGATTCTCCCTCTGTAGTAAACGCCCACAAGTTTGTAACACAGGCTTCCTATTATAAATGTGTCTACAAACCAAAGATGAGATTATTAGATCCCCCAGAGCCACAGAAGACACTATACATTATGTCTTTACAGACTGAGAAGTACCCGAGATGATTAGTAAAAGTATCAGGACGAGGCGAGCTATCTGAGAAGATCATAATGTGCACTAATGTCATGCATTTGAGTTTCTTCCAGTTCTCATTGGTTTAACCAGGAAATTATTTGGTAGTTTCTCAAAAGTGTTCCTTGGATATCGGCGTTAAGAGCCACGGTCACGCTGTAAAACTGTATTCCACCTTTCTAGTCCCTATAGTCTCCCTATGTTATGATGTTTCCTCACATTCACATCTGATTCAAACTTGATTGACAATGGGATCCTTTTTTTCCTCTCCTCCAGATGAAACTTGGACACATCTACTACATGCATGACAGCACTGAGAGCACAGAGGACACTTTTACACTCGCTGCCTCGGCTTATGAGATTGAGCGCCGGAGCCTCCCTGTCACCATCTCAGTGACTGTCATACCAGTCAACGATGAGCCGCCCAAACTGACACGTAACACGGGACTGGAGGTAATGTTTTGCTCTTTTCGCTGATACTTTGAGCTTTCCTCTAACATACTGAAAGGATGTAGGAAAATCTTTTCTATCTATAAAAAAAAAAGTAAACTTTCAGTTTGTTGGATGCTTCTTTTTTTCCTATTGCACATTTCAACCGATGAGAATTCAAGCTGACCACAAGCGTCATTTTATGTGAAGGAGGAAAGAACTTTTCATTGCGACCTTTCAAAACAAGGGAGTTTTTATACTGAAAAGACGAAACTGTGGAGAAAATAACGTCCAATCCATGTTACCTTTGTGTGTGTGTATTTGCTTTCTTTCCTGCAACATGCTGGAAATAAGAACATAGAACATGTGATTGACAGTTTTCCCACAGGCTGCAGACTTTGCGTGACTGCTCTGATGCCCAAGTCACACAAAATATGAGCAGATAAATGGCTTGAGAGTGATAAATGAGATTCTGACATGTTGAGATGGGTTATTTTATTTTGAACGGCTTCGTAAAGCTTTAAGCTTCACGGCTTTATGCTTCATTTTGATTTAGTTTGATTTTCTGACAAAATAGTGTGTGAATGTCGTTTTAACTGCTAATTTAAAAGTCTGGAGAGTTACAAAGACTCAAAGGGATGTGTCGGAAGGAATATTATAGGTTCAAGCTGATATCAAATCTTATCTTTAAGAATTAATGAACTCTGAACTCTGAATGAACTTCCTCACATCCATACTGTATAGCTTCAGCTGCAGTTACAGTCCGTCGCCATGAATCCTGTATGAAGGGAGAATGAAATTCTCTTCATGCCTCAAGAACAATAAATGCGGTGAATTTTTACTTAGAAACTCCTGACCTTTCCAGAAGATGACACATTCTGCATCGGCACAGCAGTGGCCTCCACAGCATGTTTGTTTTCATAAGGAGCCATAAAGTAGAAAGCCATTAGCATATTCTCAGCTCGACTGCTTCAAAATTGTGTAAATGAATCATGTAGGACATGTAGAAGTTTGAGAGGGCAGTGATTCACTGCTGAATGCACTCAATGTGTTGTCAAGCAGCTTTTCAGGTGCTGTGTAAAGTATCTGTGAGCATTTTAATGCATTGTCAAATTTGCTGATATGGAACATAGTTTTGTTTCCCCAGCACCTCGCTGTATCTCAAATATGTCTTATTTTTGCATTATATGCAAAAGTCCACATTAAATAGTCAACTTTCATATAATTTCAGTCTTTAATTGACTCACACAATATAACTGTGTCTCACGCTAACTTCACTATATTAAAAGAAATACAAATTCATGAACAAAGTAATGTGAAGTGGTCATTTAAACTCTAAATACTAACTTTTAACTATTCATATTATGTGTTTGGATTCTGTGCCATCAATGAAGGTTCAATCGTGATCGGCATAAAATTACAGCCCTAACCATTTAGAAGTATGCCGGAGTTGATATATTTTATAATGTTGTTACCTCTTTGACTCCGAACTGCACATTCATGGACGTAAACGTTTCAGTCCCAGTCGGATCTTTATCAGTTTAAAAGTGGAAAACACACTCACACAGTGGTTAACCATCCAAACCACCCAGGATGATAAACATCTTAATTTAGTACACAATGAAAGCTCTATCCAAAACACTCAATCTATCAATCAAGTGGGAGCACAGACACAATGACGCATTCATGTTACGTGACAGTAAATATTATACTGAAGCTGATTTCCAGTAGCGACTCCATGTGATGTGCATTTCCCCTCTAACTTATTGCACTCTACTAACTAACACTTAGCCACCACAACAATTGTTGTAAAAGAAAAAAAGTGTTTTATTTCATGGGATTGAATCTACAGTCGTGTGTTTGTGCAACTCTTTCTTACTGATTTGCATCAAAGTGTGAAAGAGAAGTTTTGAAGGATCAATTAAGTAGATTCAACCTTAAGTGTAGGCAGGCAGTTGGATGAAGCCGGCAGTAATCAGCTCGCACAACTGGAAACCGGTTGTGTCGTTCAGCCCTCCCTGCTCTGCCTGTGGCTCCGCGTCTCCCTGGCAACCCGTATTTTTGGAAAAAACCAAGATGGTCGACAAGACCGCGGCTTTCTGGCACAGTGAGGGCGGCATCCGATCCCTTTGCCTCCTCTCTGCTGCGGCTGCAGAATGCAACATAATGATATGTGGATGTCTCCCCACACAGAGCCAGGGCAGGCCAGCAGCGGCACTTGGATTGATTTAAAGCAGGAAGTGTGTGTGTGTGTGTGTGTGTGTAGTGACCTCTGCAGCAGATGATCAGACATGATGACTAACACGGCCATGATCAGGCTCTGTGCAGGCTCACCATTGATCCCAGTTGGCCCAGTCTGTAGGATGCAGCTGGTCTCGATTAGTGTTCACACTCGTCTCTGTCTGGTTCTACTTGACTTTGCTGTACCTCAAAATAGTTGTCGCTCTGAGTTAGTTCAACTTTCTCACAGTCTATCTATCTATCAGCCTTTCTGCCATTGCCTTATCTCTTCTTTCACATTTTTGCACAATTATATAACTGTCCAAACACTTTTGCTTCGAATGCCAGCCTAATCCCTCCTTGCTATTTGTACACACGACCAGTGAGTGATAGATGTAAGGACAGTATTTTTGTTTCATCCCTCATCAAAACACCGAGCAGGAGAGATGTCACGCCTCGTATTTGGGTAGTGAATCTGTGTCTCAGAGAGAAATACCACAGCTGCAGAGCTGAAATCAAAATGGAAACTCTCTTCTTTTCTTCATGGCCGTAGACATATACAGTTCAGACACTGATAATAAACTATCAACTTCTCCCTGTTGTTGCCGTTACTTCCCAACTCAACCCAATACCCGTGTCCCCGGTACCTTCAGTAAATCCGTCAAGATTTCGGATGCCCAGGCAGCTTGGGATACCGCTTCAGACGTCTGGCGCCCCTCAGAGTGTCAGACATTTAAAAGATGGTGGTATCCTGTTGAGTCATCATTCGCCTATGGCAGCTCCTTCATTACTGCCTCCGAATGAAATATCGGCCATTGTGTCTAATAAAATAGAATTTGCAGCCCATCCTCTCAAGTGCTAAATACATTGATTGTTATATAAAGCATCAATTTGCAAGGCCATTTTCAGATTACCTGCCCTACATAGCCTGGTGCCTATAGAGTAGGCTGGTGGGGCCCTCTAGTGGCAGGGAGTGGGGTTTGCACTGTAAAAAAAAAAAAAAAACTAGTTCAGACAATACCGTGATCCTAGTTATGTGACCTCATTTATTATTTAAGAATGCTATTTTACACTGTGACTTCTGTTTTCTGTCTGGGAACCATTATATATGATGTTTCTGGTGTAGAAAGTTGCATTTTAGAACAATAGGTAATCAGAGTTGCACCTATGGTGGTGTTTATTATCATCCTCATCATCAAAAATAACTATGAGAAAGCACTTTCTCAAATCAGCTGCTCAGAAATATTCATTACATGTTCTGTTCAAAAATGCAAAGTCAATCTATAAATGGAAAGGTCGCAACAAAAACACATTTTACTGTGACTGCAGGTGCACAAATAACACTGTGATTAGCACTGTCTTCGCCTTAAGCTTGTATGTAAAGGAATCATTGACAAAGTGTTTGTGCAAAAGTGATAAAAGAAATAGAAAGATGTGTCATTTGCCACATGCTCTAAACAGATTCTAAAAGTATGTCTGATTTAGGCTTTTGTGCCGCAAATTGAATCAATAACTGTAATTGAACATTTCGGTTTTGATTTATTATAAATAAAACGAGAGCTTCTTTCAAACTTCTATTCCTGTCGCACATTTCTTACCAAATAGAGAGCTGGAGTTCCTCATGTGGTGTTTTTAATTTGAAACTTGTTGGTGCATATTAGCGCTGAGCTCCGACCTCCAGAGGTTTAACGTCCCACTGCGTTCATGTACAGGCGTTCTCCAGGACCAAATGATATCACTGTTACAGGTGCAACAGAGCACACGTCAGACCGCACCCATCCACTCCCATCAGGGATGGTGAGCAAGGCTCAACAAACTGATTTTCAGCCTTGTTTTAAGTAACTCTCTTCCAGAAATGTGATGAAGACGTTTGCAGTTGGCCTTACACGGCGATACGTCTTGATAACGTTACTGTAAACACATAAAACCTCGGTCCAGATGACTTGAAGCTTTTGTCTCGGGGCTGTGGAGTTGTCAGAGCAAATGTTTCTCAAAATTAAGACCATGTTTTCTGTTGCGTTCTCCGACCATTACTAACAGGCTGACAAATTGTCCAGGTGGGTGGTGCTGTTATCAGCTAAGTCATCGCTGCATACCATATCAGCTTCTCATATCTCTCTCGATAAGGAGAGGGATAAAAACAGAGAGAAAGGGAAAGCACAGAGCATCTGTCTCGTTTATGGTGCATGGTGCAATAGTGGGTGTCCTGCCTTAAGGCAAACAGATCCACTTCAAACCTTCCTAACTGAGTCCAGATTTGGCTCTGGGTTCAGTCTGCACTCCTCCAGCAGAACTGTGCTCCCAGACAAGCTATCAGGCTTTCTGCGGCCTTGAGATGTAAACTGCCCACAGGAGGGGAGAGATTCTCCCAGGCCTGATATCACAGGTTCTATGCAGGCTTCAACAACAGAAAGGATACAAATGCTGGCCTGTTTGTTGATGTAGGCTGGTATGATGCTGCTGTCAGTTCTACCAGATATATCCTTGCCACTTATCAGTGGCTTGAAGTGATACAGAACCATCATTTCCAGTAGAGGATGTTGTGAATTTTTTCCTCTGAAGGTGACATGCCACCTACTGAGCTCATCCAGGCAGGTTACCCCCATTCTGTCATAGAGGTATCTGACACATGAAAGGTTATCGTCCCCAGGGTCTCTGCAGGAATCCCATGTGCAGCAGTCCTGGTGGCGCCACATGGGGAGCATGCTCACTCATGGTATTAATCCATGTTTCACATACTCCAGCTTTAGAGACAGGTGCTGTACTTCAGGGGTTGGAGCTGGGATCCCTGCAAATGCATGCAGCATGTGTCAAACCCCTCCAAGATGATGGTCCAGGGATTATCCTACATGTACCCACCTGCTTACATCCAAACATCAGCACCTCTGCTCTACACACGCTGGCACTAGAGAGCGCCGTGTAAGCATTTAAATGACTATACTCGTAATTTAGGCATCTAAAAATGTCAGATTTAGTCTGGTTAATTTAGACATCTCATATGTGTTGACCTGTAAATCAGTGCTAATCCAGTTTGAACAAGTTTGTACACATTAGAAGATCCTCATCCTGTTGTAATGCGAAGCAGCAGATTCATTACTACACCCAGCCAGAGGCCACAACGTATTAGAATTAAGGCTTCGTTGACAAGATTTATATGATACTGCTTGTCATGCTAAATGTGTTTTAATTATTTTAATCGGTTTGCATATTGTACTTATTACTTATGTTTCTTTTGCATGGAAACTCAGCACACACACACACACACACATGACAGGACTTTCAATTATCTCTGCACTCACTATAAGACTGTTTAAATCAAATGTGCAGCAGCAGAAACTGTGCTGTGAACAACAGTACTGTTGATTTTACTTCAACTCAAACTTGTCAGTGAAGTCATCACCGGTTCATTTGAGAGGAACAAAGATGCAATCTACCAGCAGAAGTAACACAAAGTGTGTTATGGTGGATTACAGCTTTCACTGTTGATGCTGTGTGTCACGGTGATAGATCTTTGACGGACTGTCGAGCTGAATGGGATGTTATAAGCAGTGGACTACAAGGCAACTAAATGATACACTTCACAAGACATTTGTTATATTGAGACAGTCGAGACAGCTATGAAATCCTTGAGGACAGTGATTGTGTTGGTTTAACAACAACCCCAGAACATAAAGAGTAAAGTCAGTCCACCACTTTGGTCCAGACTGAAATACCTCAACAACTATCCGCTGATTTAACCACGAGCGCCACCACGAGATCAACATGTTTTGAGTAGATATAACAAATATTTGCTGGATTGCCGTGGAAATTATTCTTCCATCATGCAGTCAAAATGCTATGCTTAATACTTTCTTTTATGACAAAATACCTGGATAACTAATGACATTCCCGTCATCTCCAGCTTCGTTTTGGGTGTTAATTTACATGCTAACACCCTCAACTGAGGTGGACATAGTAAACATTACCCCACACTATACAACAGCATGTTAGCATTGTCAGTGTGAGCGTGTTAGCATGAGGACATTAGCATGTAGCACGATGCGCCGCTAGTAGCGTAGCTGCAGCCTCTTAGTCTTGTTTTGACGCACTCGTTGTCTTGGTGCTGTATTGTGTTCCAACTAAATCATAAGTGTCCACATCTATGTTTGGATTACAGCCTACAGTGTGAAGTTAAATACTAAATTAAGTATTTAGACTGCTATTACACTAAATTAAAAAGAAAGCTCACCCTAAAGCACTTAATCGCTGTTGTAAACAGCTGCAGTTAATGTACCATATGCCTTTCTGGCTCGCTTGTGTTAGTCGGTGGTGCAGTTTCAAATTCCCACGGAAAACCGTGAATATCACACAAAGGTTTATGCAGCACGGCTATGACGGCAGAAAAAGCAGCAACATTTTCTACAATCCAACATCAGGTTTTTTGGAAAAGCAGCTTAACTCTTGCGGCGGCATTAATCTGAAGAGCAATCCTTCATAGCAATCCTGCAGATATTTATTTTCTCAATGCAACACAGCTGTTAGACTGGTTGAAGTTGAAGTTTTGACGTTAGAATCTCTCACTCTCGTGCTTTATCTACGTTATCTCTCTCTTCACTACCTAAACATACAACCTGCAACTGAATGCCACAAGTTGAAAGTCATTAAAGTTATCTTAGTGAATTAGTGAGGTAGAGGGAGATAAGGCAGGTTGAGAGAGATTGGACTCACTAAAAAAAAGTTAATTACACCACCTCTACTTCTTCACCTCTACTCCAATGTTAAACATGGATGATATACACATTCCCCATAGCATCTATTCACTTCTAAATATAACTAACTCTCAGCGATTGACACCGGAAGCTTTAATTTCCACAGCTGAGTGTTCTTCTCCTGCTCAGGCTTCGTGCTCTTCATCCTGAGTCTGGAGAAAGAGGGCGAATGGCTTTTCGAGATCGATATGTGCCTCTTACTGCGGGGCATCGTCAGCTCACTCTCCCAACTGATTCCCGCTATTTAGGAATGTCTTTCTGGGGATCTGGCCCATTTCTTTCAATTAATGCTCCTTTCAGCCAGCCGACCATTAGAAGTCCATTATAACCCCTCCACCTAGGGAGAGTCGTTCAGCCTGCGCTGCTGTGCTCCATCTTCTGATAACAGGAGCGTCTAGACTGCCATGGAGAAATAATTAACCTTTTAAATTGTTTCTTTGGAACTGGCTGTTTGTAGGACTGCTTTTGTACTTATTCTCTTCTTATTTCTTCATTTGTTTATTTCTTTTGCTCCTTTTTGGTTTGTTTCTGGGGTTTTTTGGGGGGGGAAAAGACTGTGTTACTCCTCAGATATACATTAATACACAGCATCATATTGTCCTTTATACACTAAGCAAGCTCTAATCGTTTTCAAATGAACTCCTAACGCCTTGAGTGTGATTTACCTTCCTCCACACATAAGTCAGACTGGGTAATCTGCGGTGTCTTTTCATCTCTGCTTCTCTCCCACTGTCTTTGATATGTTACAGGTTCTGGCTGGTGAGGAAGCTGATATCACCTCCAGCATGCTGAACACTGAGGACGCCGATACACCCGCAGAGGAACTGGTTTACAACGTTGAGCTGCCAACCCATGGGATGGTGGCGTTGAAACAGGCGCCCGAGGAGGGACTCTTAAATTTCACACAGGTCCACATAAACAAAGGGGAGGTCATCTTCATTCACGAGGGTGAGGACGTATTACAACAGGTTATACACAATGTCCGTGCAGAAATCTGAATACGCAACGATATTTTGTGTAAATAAACAATAAGAAATAAATATAAATAAGTGTAATAAAATGAATTATCAGAGGAAAGAACAGTCAGTAAGTCTCTTCTGCTCCTCCAGGTGAAGAGTCTGGCGGCTTCAGCTTCACGGTGACAGACGGAGAGCACACGTCTCCTCTCTACCAATTTGTGGTCACAGCCAGGCCTCTCACCATCACCATGGTAACGCAGGCAGAGCTCATGGTGTTTCCAGGTAAGACGCCAAAAAAAAAAAAAGAATCCTTCAGATTTTAAAGGTGTGAGGACGGCAGTGATGGAAGGATTACCACCGTGACAGCTGTGTGGTCACTCCTTCAAGCCAGGCATGGCTAGAAATATAATAATAGGTCTTTTAAATATTGTATTGTACAAAACATGGGACAGAGTTTGTCCCATGTTTTTAACATTAAACACAGTATTTGTATATTTATGTTCATCTGCAACATGCTAAAATATATAAAGCCAACACATTCAGGCTGCATTTCATTCATAAGAGGAAGATGAAGAAGTTTCAGCTCTGCTTAAATCCTTTAACCACTTTAGTGGTTAAAACACATCGCACCTTCTCCAGATGAAACTGTTTCATGAGCACAGGAGAAGAATAAAAAACCTTCAGCTCTAATCATAATAAACTTTACTTTCATGCATGACATAGGAGATGAGTTTTCACATTTTTGAAAGCTTAGATAAAAACTTGGAATGAAACTGCAAAACTCTTCTGCACAGTGATGTGCAGGAATCACTGCAACCGTTGAAGTTGTATGCAATTCTGCTTAATTTCACAAGCTTTACTTCCATGAGGCCATTTTCCACAGCACTCAGAGGACCGTGTGTGTGTGTGTGTGTGTGTGTGTGTGTGTGTGTGTGTGTGTGTGTGTGTGTGCGTGTGTTTTTACAGGAACAAGGCAGTCAATAACAAGTGCCAATCTGGGGGCTGTAACCAATGAGGATGGGAATGAGATAAGCTACTCTCTTGTCCGCCCACCTCGTTTGGGACGACTCATCCTGGCCAATGACAGGAACCAATACGAAGAAATTAGCCGCTTCTCACAAACACAGGTACAATAATTACTTTTTCTGTGTGCGATGCTAAATGTGTGTATTTCTGGGATGGTTTTCTTTTTAGGAGACATTAAACTAATTTCCCTATCTCCCTTCTTAAATGTAATGTTCCACATTAACCTTTAAAGAACAGTAAGTCATTTGTAACAGTCGAAAAGTCAACATTAAAACAGAAAAACACACAGAATAATAATGAAAACAGCTTGTGGATAGAATGTTTTCTGTATTTATTCTTAAAGAGTTTAATAGTTGCAGAAGGGGTCGTCGTCAGTTCAACAATTATTCCTTCTCTTCTTTTAAAAAAGCCTAAATCTCCACTTTCAGGTTTAACATTCCTATTAATAGCCGGTTTGTGTTACTAAGCAGTCACAGCTGTTAAAGGCACTCCAGCCGTCTGCGTCAGAGACGACCAGACAGACACAGAAGAAGACATAATGCCGCTTTAATAGCATAAAAACGCAGCTAATCCTCCCTTCAATACAAACTGCAGCTGCTGATCTCAACGCTCTCCCAGAGGTGGAAATAAAGTCATTAAAATATTTGCGGTTGCAGCTCTTGGATCGTGAAGCTCACTGAATTTAGATTAAAGCAGACATAATTTAGTGTTTGTTGACGTGACAGAAAATGTACGACTGTAAAGAATGTCTTCATCTTCATTAATCTCACCTAACAAGCAAATTATTCTCCCTTGTTAGAGACAGTTAAACCTCCCTGTTAGCTCATGGAAATGTACTTAAATAGTAAATGGACATGTTTTTTAATTGTAGCTTCACATACACTGTAGCCGTACCAAACATCAACAGACGATATATAAGTGCAATAAAGCATCAACATGTTCTTCTTCCTCACCAGCAGGGGGCCTCGTTGAATATCTCTCTGTGCCGTTGTGATGTTTAGGATCACCATTAGCATGAGCAAACATCTTAGTTGTATATTAGCACTGGGTGACTGCAGTCTTGCATTTAATTGTATTATTGGTAAATAAATCTGTCTCTCTGTCGAAGGTACTGCATGTAGTTGACCGAGAAGATTTAAAGAGACACTGGGGGCACAGGCAAAGAATGGTACTAAATGGTATTTACAGCATTCTGTGCTGTGTTGTCAAAGTAACCTCAAAAAGAAGAGAAAATTCCAGACACTACCTGTAAGTCATTCATCAGGGTGTGGCCCCCGACTTCAAAGAGATCCTTTGTTCATTATGTGTGATTTCTTTTCTTTTTTTGTACTTATCGTCTGTTGAGCAAAGAGACTGCAGTCTTTCTAGTTTACTCAGATTACATACATTTTAAACTAAAGATGTCACAACATTACTGATGGTTGAGCATTTACTGGATGTGGTTTAGGATTACGGGGTATACAATGTGATCATGCAGTACCACTATGCATGCACAGTGAGCCCGGTGCCATGGTGGCAGTGCTTTCTCACTCTCGTCTCCGTCTGATCTCCATTCCTGACGTCTGACCGTGCTTGAATGAGCATGAGAACACATTCTTTCCCTGCAAACTGCTCTGTTTAGAGTGTGACAGAAAATCTTACACTACGTCGAGCTTAAAGCATTTGATGATTGGAGTTCTTCAGCAGCGTGTGTTTGTGTGTGCATGCATGAATGCATTCTTTTTGCTTGCTTGTGTCTGTGTCTAAGAGAAAAAGTTGAGTTTAGGACACGGTGAGAGCAAACGCAGGCCGTCACATTCCAGTTCTTAAACCCAGGTCCCAGTACAGCTGAGCCAAACCACTGCTGCAGCCATTTGTGCTTATTTTACTGTGGTTCTTACAAACGTCAGAGGGAAATAGAGCATTACAATATTTTAGCAAACTAAAATGTCTTTGTCTTCCAAATCCCTGAAATAAAAACTAGGTCATTAAGAAGGGATTGCAAACGGGAGGTAAAAAATCCAGCTCATGTTGAGAAGATATTGATAGATAAAATAAAGTTAGCTTTAATGTCTTTATTTTTCTCTATATGAGCATATAATGTCTATATATAGAGTGTCTATAACTGTCCAGTCCAGTGGGTAAAACTTGCAAATTGCAATATTCATCATCTGATTTTGTTTCCCCTGACACACAGCTGGAGTCGGGAGCGGTCTACTATGAGCACCAGATACCTGAGGAGCCTTTTTGGGTGGTGAGGGACTCCATTGATCTCACTCTGTCATCCCAACCAGCCCCAGACGTCCGTCACATCCTGCCCATCACTATCTCTTACTATTCTGCTCACAGCAACATCTCCTCACAGCTGTGGAAAAACAAAGGTACGATCCAATTTCTTAAATCATAATCTAAACAAATGACCACTTATTTATCACACAGTCATAGTTATTGTATAAGGATTTCAGCAGATGTGGAAATGCAGAGACGAGTGGCTAAGCCCGTAAAGTCCCATAAGAGGGCTCCACCTAAAATAATAACACCAGATGTCAGATGTGTCTTTCTTTACTTAATCTTTATTAATACAGGGTTGACTGGCTGAGCGTACATGCTCTTTTAGTAAATCAAACAGAAATCAAACAATATTGTTTATAGGTTGCCATAATACTAAAGCTGGAGTAAGAGAGTTATAATATTAAATACCGTAAAAAAATCTGCTTATTTTGACAACAAGCCTGAACAAGTTTTGCTGCATGAAAACTGAATTTGATGAAATATAATATTTTTTTGTTTTTATTGTTTTTTCTTAGGTTTGGATATTGTACAAGGCCAAAGGAAAACCATTGACGACTCAATTATTGACGCCTCCAACTTGTTGTCTATCATACCCGAAGATAAGCGAGGTGATGTGGATGTGGTTTTTCAGATTAAGCGTTTCCCCGACCACGGTCGTATAACCTTGGGGGGTCAGGACCTGCCCCGTAATGCCCCATCCTTCATGCAGGAAGATGTAGCTCAAGGAAAGCTGGAGTATCTCCATGATGACTCAGGGGCTTCCTTCGACAGCTTCTCTTTCAGAGCCCGTCTAAAGTCTGAGAGTGACAGTATTGCCTCACCTGCGGAATCTGTGGTCCTGGAGGAGATATTTAACATCGCAATCAAACGGCGGGGCTCTGACTCCCCTGAACTAGTCACTATAGACATGCTCTTGGAGGTTCTTCAAGGCTCATTGACCGTTTTGACCCAGAAGCATCTAAACACTCAAGACGAGGACAGTCCTCCAGATGAGGTGCACTTCAAAGTGACCAAAGCCCCAAGCAACGGTCGACTGGTTGACTCACTCACAATGGACCCCATCTCTGAGTTCACACAGGAGATGGTCAATCGTGGGCAGGTGGGCTTCGTCAGCGATGGCAGCCTTGCCGAAGGCTTTATGGAATTCATCGTGTCAGATGGAGAACACCAAACAGAGCCACACACGCTGCACGTCGGCATCCTAGCTCGCACCCTGATTCTTGACAAAGCCCCTGAGATCAAGGTGAAGCAAGGCGATGATGAGACACTGGTGTCTGAGGAGATGTTGAAGGCCACTACCGGGGGCCCTGTTGAGGAGGACATCCTTTACAAGATCACAAGTGTACCTAAGTATGCAGCTGTCATGGTAGACCGGCAGCCTACATCCGCCTTCACCCAGAAACAGATCAAAGAAGGCAGAGTCAGTGTCCGCTTTGTCAAGTCCACTTCACCTCGAGACAGCGTTGCTTTTGTAGCCCGTAGCAGGGCTGCTAATGTCTCCTCTGTCCTCAACATCACCGTCCAGCCTCTGGCCAACATTGCCCAGGATCCTCTTTTACCCCGAGGCGCACTTGTCCAACTGGACAGGAAGCTTTTGGATGCAACTCCCCTGGCAAACAAGACCAGAACCTCCCCCACGTTCACTGTCATCCAACAGCCCCAGGGGGCTCGTTTTGTGAGGTCTGGAGGTCCTGGTGCAGGTCAGCCAGTGGACACATTCAGCCAAAAGGAGCTAGATGAGGGCCGTGTTGCTATGGAAATCCTAAATAGCGCTTCTGGATCACAAGGTAGTGTCAGTCAGGACGAGGCCCGTTTCCTGCTCAAAGCCCATGGGGTTCCTCCTGCAGAATGTGTGCTATCTTTCCAGACGGGCCCCTACAATGCCTCTGGGGTCTACCCTGCCACTCTGTTGAGGATTCCCTCAGAAGTCCCATCAAAGGACAGTAATGACCTCCCTGATGTGGCTGGATCCCCTCGTTCCACTCCACCTAGCCCCCGCTGGAAGGGCAACATGGACTGGCCCAACGGAGATGCCCCCACCACAATATCTTCTGGCTCTAGCTCCGAGGGTAAACCACATGTTTCCCGGCAAAACAACTTCTGGTCAATTCTCATCCCCATCCTGGTAATCCTTCTCCTCTTGCTGCTGGCAGCCATCTTGGCCTACTACCTGATACGTAAGAACAAGACAGGCAAGCACGACGTCCAGACGGCAGCTTCCAAGCCCAAAAACGGAGAGGTGGCCACCAGCGCAGAAACCTTTCGCAAAACTGACCCAGCCAATAATATCCCAATGTCCAGCATGGACTCCAAAGACGCAGACCCGGAGTTGTTGCAGCACTGTCGGACAACGAACCCGGCCTTAAAAAAGAACCAGTACTGGGTCTGAGACACTTTGAGATAAGACACAGAGGGAGGTGGATCCTTAAGTGTTTGGAAGTCTCCTCAAATCATTCCTCTCAGTATTAAAGACCTCTTGCCACACCAGTTTGAATGAAAATTATTTTTTGACACCATTGGTTATATACTTATCTCAACATAACTGTGGGCAAATTCTCAGGCAATGAAACACTGAATACTTATTGGCAAATAAAGAGGCAGTTTCTTATCTAAGGAGGCTCAGGCCATGTCTATTTATTGTAGTTGTATCATTCCTCTTTGTCAAAGGGCACAAATGAAGACATAAACATGCCATGTGTTTGCAAAAGTATCTTGGGTGTGCTCTGTCATTGTATTCCATATGATATCATAGGCCAATAGTATTGAATTGATAGAAGATAGGTGATTGAAAGTCTTTGTGATGGTTTGATTTTAGTTGAAGGTTCACCAGGAAAGTTGATAAGCCTTGTACATAGCTAATGAGGTAAATATATGCTGTATTATCGAGAAGATGAAAAAACTGCCTCTTTGTGTTTGCTCTCTTTTATTTCAATGTGTTTGAGGTACCATTGTATTATGTTTCTCAGGGCTAAATTCAGTTTAAAGGAATAGTACAACATTTTAGAAAATATGTGAATTCAGCTATATTAAAAGATTGAGACCACTCTCATATGTGTCTGTTTAAACATGAAGCTACAGCCAGGAGACGTTAGCTTAGCTAAATCTAATGACAAGGGGTTTCCATCATAAGATAACAAATATCCACTTACTTCTTATTTAACATGTTATATCTCTGTTGTATAATCTGCACAAAAACAACAACAAGAAAAACAAAACAAAGAAGTTTTGGGGGGATAACATGCCAGACTATTTCTTGGCTAGGCGCAGTGACTTCCTGAACCTAGCTAGCTTAAACAAGCTAGATGTTTAGCCTGTTTGCATCTTTATGCTATGCTAAGTTAACGTTCTCTTGGCTGTGGCTCTCTATCGGACAGATATGAGAGTGGTATCAACCTTCTCATCTAGCTCTTAGTAAAAGAGCAAATAAGCTTATTTCCCAAAATATCAAACTATTACTTTAATGCTATCACACAATATCGTTTTTAGGAGTTTTACTTTTGTCTGGAAAGAAGATGGTTTAATACTAAAAACTGTTTAAAATTAAAAACTTGTTGCAACAACTTGCACAGGTTAGATTGAATTTAGCTCAGAGTTATGTCATCATCTGTCACATGTTATTACTTCTGCATGCTTCCGTAGTGCTTGTAAATATTCACTGGACTGGCACAGCACTGACCGCAAAACTACACGGTACACAATTTGAAGACCGCAGGCAGGAGGTTATTTTGGAAGCATTGGTCTTAAACACATCCGTAATGGCTGACAGGCAGGGATGAGGTCATCTCATACTGGGATGTTTCCAGTTTCCAAGTCTGCAATTAAGAATTCATAACAACTGGTTGGTGCTGGGATGGGATAATGAATACATTGCTCCACTGTTTAGGTTACATTGATGAAGAAAAGGAAGACATGGACAGAGTTTGTTTTTTAAGTCTTCACAGCTATTTTTGATTTTAAGCATTCCATATGTGTAAGCTAGACTGTCGTATATTAAAATCCTGAGATTTCTTTTTTTTACTCTTTAGACTTATTTTGTACGTTAAAGCTAAGAAGAGCATTACTGTAAATCATACTGCTTTTGTTCCTCGTTAGACGTCTTTATTGTCACTCTGACCTGTGACGGTTATCTGTCTGTTGAATGTTGAATGAAGTACGTAACGTGAAGAAAAGTGTATTGCGACTACGGTGAAGTGGAAAGTGTACGATGAGAAAATCATATAACTTCTTTTGATCCACTAAAAGAAAAAAAAAGATTCAACATTTATTTTTTGACTTTGCTGTACATTTCTTTTCTCATACTGTATGCCGATGACACCTTGTTCTTTGTTAGTCATGTACTGAATATACAATAATTTTCTTTGCAGTATTCATCGTCTATTGATCTTCTATTTTTGTAGTGTTATGCAAAATGTAGGTAGAGATTTTACAGACAGCACAGAGCTCAGGAAGTGACGTGTGTTCAGGAGACTGTGTATTTCCAGTGACATCTCTTTACAGATAGTTGAAATAAAAGTATTGGTTCCTACTTCAGAACATCACATCTTACCAGTTTTATGTGTAAATATTTGGTTCTTAAGTAAGATTTATGGCTTGATTAACGTCTCAAAATATATATTTAGTGTATATCATGTTTTGCGTCGAAGTTATATGCACATGTAACTACATTTAATTGGATTGATCAACTACAAATTACACCTGTGTCTCTGTGTGCGCGTGTGTGTGCGTGTGTGCGCGTGTGTGTGCGCGTGTGTGTGCGCGTGTGTGTGTGTGTGTGTGTGTGTGTGTGTGCCCATCACTCCACTCTGTCACTCTTTTGTTTGTCTTCCTTACAGAAAGGCTGAGATCATGGCAGAGTTTCATCACCACCCCTTATGTTTCATTATTTATTATTTCTGTCCATCCCTATACATCTATTCATACTCAAGTTATGTGCTTTGTCAGAGATTAAACTGTAATCTGTAAACTGCAGGTACCTTTAAAAATAATAATAATTCAAAGCAATGTTTAGATTCTTGAACAAGAGAAATGTCTATTGCTGCAGAATGCCTCGGAGCTTGTTCTCGGCACTAATTGAAATAAAAACGTTCATGCAACAAAACCCGCGTTAATTGTTTTCAATCAGTGACTTTCTTGTTCTAATCAAAGCTCATTTTATTGTTGAAATTCTTTTAATTGGCCTTTTTCCAATTAAGAAATCAAAGATCAGACATGTTTTATCACTTGAATGTACTGAGAAGTGAATCTATGTTTTTGTGCCTTCATGCCGTAGCTGTAATGTATTACACTCTTGCTGCGCAGACAAATTCTTTTTCAGATGGTTTGAAATGCAGGAGGCCATCTTCTTTCTTAAAGTCTCTCATGTTGGCAAACCAGTGCACTGGTTGGATTTCTTCCTCTAAACTTCATCTTAACAAATCAATTGACAATAAAAGTAACATATGCTCTTGCTTTTCTAAACAGATGGTGTTGCTCTTTTGTTTTATGTTATTTTTCTTTTAATTCTGTTCTGTTGCTCCTGTGCCTGTCTGTTTGATATTTCATGCTAAATGCTTTTATTGTGAAGCACGCTTTAGACTTTGTTTTGATAATCCATAATTCTAGCCTGAAAACAATAGAAAAAGCTTTATTCATTGCTGTGATTAATACCACCGCCTGTTTAGAGTTGCACAATATATTGTTATTGACTTTCAGAACATGTTTTTTCCAAGGAAAACTTCCTTTTATTAGATCAGATATATTAAAATACAGTTTCCAAGAGAAAGACACAGCATTGTCTAAGTTTTAGTTATTTATAATAAAAGAAAGAGCTACATTTTTCCCAGGGAAACAACTTTTTGCCAACCTTTTGTTGTCTGCTTTCTATAGATGCTATAAGTGCTTCTGACCACCAGGTGGTGTTAGGGTGCAAACAGGCCCCTTGAAGAAACCAAAACAGTTCTTGCAGCCATTCGTCAGCATTTAACAAGATTTTCTCCATCCGTCATTCTTTCCAGTGGATGGCCTTTGCTTTCAGTGTTTCTCTCAGCTTTCTACATTTCCCTGCTCTTCTCCCGGTGTCACTGGCTGCCGACGTTTGGCCTCTGCTCGCCTCAGAGCCGCTCATCCTGCAGGTTTCATAAGCAGCTTGGCACAGCTGTTGCTCCACATGTGTCTGCTTATGTCATGGTCTCTGTGCAGTCAGTGTGCTGTGGATGTCAAGTCTCAAGTTTAATGAATTTTGAAATGAATACAACAAGATACTGTAATGCACTGCGCTTAAACAGTAAACTATTGCTAAGCCTAAACATAATTAAAACATTTTTACAAAACAGAAAATTAAATGTTCCAAAGAATGTTCCTAAAATTAAACCGAAATTAAACAAAACATGTATTTTCCTCTGAAAAGGAATTTAACCTAAGCTGAAATTTAAATGTCATTACATAAATAAAAAAACTGATAGAAATTTTAACTATAGCAATAATTTAGGGCAAATACTACATGGGAACTCTGACTATGTCAAATCATCAGAAATACAAGATATTCAGAGAAAATAATGTTATTAGCTAACACCTGATCTTATAGGAAGTAGCGTGCCTCGTAAAAGCTCGTACTAAGATGAGTTAAAAACAACTTGGAGAAGGACTTCATGTCTTGACATTGAAGGAGTGTTTGTGGTTTGTTGTAAATGTCAACTCCGTGTAGAGACAGTATGTTTGAGGAAGAGATGATTTCCTTCTCCTGATACTGAATGGACACCTCCCACTGTCCTCTCCCACAGATGTAACCACAAGCCTCTCGCTGGATCCTCCATCCCAGATTCTTGTTTTGGAAGGGAACGCAGGGCACCTCTTGTTTTATGTGTTTTTGCCTGGTTAGAAAGAATGAGTGATTGGAGGATGTTATCCAACATTAGGTTGGACTCCTCCTTACTCCCTAAAGACCAACAGGAATGAAAACACACAAGGCAGGGAGGAGGAACCACTCCAAAGAAGACTGAACTCTTAAACTGTGAAAATAAAGCACTAGACGAAATGTCAGATCAAATCTTGTTTCGGCTTTTATTAAACTGCTTTTCAAGCTTGTCAGTGAAGAAATATATTGTATTAGATTATAGATATAGTCAGAATTGTAAAAGTTGGTATAATTGTTGGAATAAAACACAACTTCCCTGTACAGAAAATGTTCTAGATAAGTTCCTTTACAAGCAATTAAGTCCGCATTATTTCCAGCCTCTTTGAGATCCAGAACATCAGTTTGCTAGTTAACCTTCAATATAAGTCTGAGCTGGGTTGTGTTGACATTGGCTGTAGCTCTAACAGACTGAGTCAGCCTCAGTGGAAGAGAAATGTTTGCTTTGGACTTCACTCAGCTACATTATCTACAGACCCCATCGGCTCTCGACATGTAGTAAGCGGCACGCAAAATGGACACACGTCCAAACCTGGATGTGTTTCGCTGCATGCTGTTCCCACCTTCCCCTCACATCTCTCACGTCAGTGCAGAAGTCATGACCTGAAAATAAAAGCTCTCCGTATGATTGCTGCTTCGCTGCTTTTAAATTACAACTTGTCTCTAATTGACGCAGGTTCCTGTTTGTTCTTGTTTTGGCAACGTGGTTGGTTTTAAACTGTGTCGTTGCTCGTCAATCGAACACTATGGGCCGCACTGTGTAATATCTTATTATTTACATTTTCAGTTGATGAAGTTCTGTGGTTGGCATTCATCTATTTATTCCAATTAAACTGCTGATTCTGATGGAAAATAGGTCATTTCAGTGAGTGCCAGAAGATTTTTCCTAAAGCTGCAAATGTTAAAGCTTTCATGTTTTTAAGTTACTGGCTGGCGACACAAACGTGCACTAATTGACCTGATTATATGGCTTTTAAAGTTGATATTGTTTATGCTTTGAATTAACCAATTTAGAGACTATTCCTGTCCATTTTTAAATGTTTTTAAGACATAAAAGATTGTGTGTCCGTGATCAAATCGCTCTCTTCTGAGATATACAGACAG